>NC_069079.1:53349166-53652196 GCF_025698485.1 Gossypium arboreum
TCATTAAGAACATAAGACTCCCAAAAATTTTAGCGTGCTCAGATTGTGATACACTCTTCCCTTTATTCTTTTCAAATGTATGCGAGGGTCATAAAGAGTTTTCATAGGGATTACATCAAAATTTTTAAATTTCTTCAATGTTTTCTTAATATAATGAGATTGGATTAAAGAAAATCTTTTATTTGATTTAGTAACCTTAACCCCTAGATTACATCTACCTATCCCAAGTCAGTCATTTTAAATTCGGTTGACAAGAAATTTTTTGTTTCCTTAATGGCTTCTATGTGTGTACTAAAAATCAATAAAACATCCACATATAGACTTATGATAACACAATATGAATCAAACATTTTTGAATACACACATGCATCAACACCATTGACAAAAAATTCATAACTAAGGATATTTATGAAATTTATCATTCCATTGTTTAGAGCTTGTTTGAGACCTTATAGAGACTTCTTGAGTCTTCATACTTTGTCTTTCTTCCCAGGTGCCACAAAGCCTCAAGGTTGCTCCATATAGATCTGCTCATCTAAATAACCATTCAAGAAAGTAGTCTTCACATCCATCTGATGCACAAGTAAGTTGTGAATGGAAGCTAAATCAAACAAAACATGAATGGTTGATATCTTACTAACGATGGAGTATGTATCGAAAAAATCAACTCCAATTTTTTGATTAAATCCCTTTACAACTAGTCTTGCCTTATAACTTTGAATTGATCCGTCGGTCTTAATTTCTTTCTAAAACCCATTTATTTCTAATAGGTTTGCAATTATAACATCCCAAACCCGGCCTGACATTATGGCTAGATTGAAAAGGCTACATTAGCCACTTTGAAATAGCTAAGCTAACTTACGTTACTTTTTAAGACTTTAAATAAACTCATTTTAGAAAACCGTAGTTATACTTTGAGTTAGCTTAAAAGCATTCATTCATTAGGTTGTGTATGCTTAGGATTCATTTTATTGTTGATGATGTTGTTATAGAAAAATGTTTGCTTGTTGCTCTTATTTATAAAAAAAACTCAAAGTTAAACTAATGCGTTGAAAAACCATTGTCCAAGTCATTTTGGAAAATTAGTTGCCTTATCGATTTGTTTTTCAAAACAAATCCTTTGCAATGTAGCGGAGACTAAGGAACAATATCAAATTTTACTTAAGCCCAATATCATGCATTATCCGGTTATTATACTTGAGTAATCCAAGCATGCAAAAATCTCCCAAAAGAAAAGTTCCCAAGTCACGCACCGAAATAATTAAAATTACAAGCCAAAATCAATAAAGACTTAATAACATTTAATTAAAAATAATTATCCGAGGTCCAAGTTGATTTTTCAAATGCCGAGTTCGGTCCTAATTTTGAGGTTTACCTAAAAGTTAAACACTATTGTGGGGTGAGCTTATGAAAAGCACGAGTGTGAGTCGATAATTATTTAAGCGGGCAAAAACATCAAATACAATTGAAACATATTAGCATGAACAGAAGAAAATAGAACCATCATAGGAATTTCATGTCATTACATAGCCATTATCAAATTGTTGTCAAATAGTGTATGAGCATAGGTCATCATTCATTCGAGTAGCAACCATTAATTTCAATACTATTCAATACAATAAAATACAATGCATAACATAAATCAATAACATTCAAATATGTCGTGCACATGATGCAATGCAAAAAGGTTCCTACTCATACCATCCACTACACAATACTAGTTCCCCAGAACCCATCTGCCAAACTCCAAAACATTATAAGCATAGCTGGATATGGTAAAACCACCGAATAATCAATAATGCAGAAAATCTGTCAGATATCAAATAGTGCGATAGAATCGCTAATAACATATGATATGTGATAAAATCGCCAATCCCCTCGGTACTCTAGGTGCAGTGCACTGACTATGAATAATGCGAACTTAATATGCCACCGGTACTCTACGGAACTCCTCCGTTAACCATAAAATCTCAACCCAATGCATATGCAATATGTCACACAATCTCATACATAATCGTATCTCAATACTTTTCACATTCATTTGACATGCTCAGCATGTCCTCAATAATCACATACTTTTAGTAAATGGAAACAATGTTCTAATCTTTAAAATTACCATTGTGTTGGTATCAATCAATATCGTTCAATTTCACATACTTTACGGATTTTCATTGTGCATAAATAGCACCCTTTTTGGTACACAATATAACAAATATCTCATGCATTTAAATCATTTATAGCATCTAGTAGTTCATCTTATAAATTTAGTGAATTCATCAAGTTCGTCTTAACATGACCACCCAAACTCTGGGCTATGAACTTATTAAGTGCAAGGAGCTCATCCTTATGCATGTACATTGTGTGCCATAGAGATAGGTAAAGAGGTACACTATGAGTCTTTCCATGGTTTCGATTGACCATATTGAACTTAGAAGACTAAGTTGGGTATCCACCATCAATTCCTCAACCAATGGGCTTAAAACCCATCCTCTCGATTCCTACATAAACCTTTGGCTAGTGGATCAACTAGGTTCCCCTCGGATCTTACGTACTCCATGGAGAGTACTCCATTCGTATTAAATATCTCACACATTCATGTCTTATTAGTATATTCCTTTTATTGCCATTGTAGGTTTGGTTTTGAGCAACACAGATGACACTTGTTAATCACATAATAAGGACACAAGAGGTGTAAGATTCCCTCATAAAGGAATCTCTGTAAACAGATTCTTGAGCCACTCGGCCTCTTGCTGCTAAATCAAGAGCTATGAACTCGATTCCATGGTGGAGCGAGCAACAGACGTCTGTTTAGTAGGCTTTCAAGAAGTAGCTGCTCCACCCAAAGTAAACACATAGCCATCGATGAGAGCCGACATTACCATTATCAAATGCCCGGTTTGCATCATAGTATCCTCTAGAACTATAGGGTATCCAACAAATTGCAATCCCTAAGTCATCGTACCTTTGAGGTACTTGGGTTATGGGTATATCCACTCAATCTACTAACAACATAGATAATATCTGGTTGAGTATGGTTCATTAAGAACATAAGACTCCCAAAAATTTTAGCGTGCTCATTGTGATACACTCTTCCCTTTATTCTTTTTCAAATGTATGCTAGGGTCATAAAGAGTTTTCATAGGGATTACATCAAAATTTTAAATTTCTTCAATTTTTCTTAATATAATGAGATTGGATTAAAGAAAATCTTTTATTTGATTTAGTAACCTTAACCCTAGATTACATCTACCTATCCCAAGTCATTCATTTTAAATTAGGTTGACAAGAAATTTTTGTTTCCTTAATGGCTTCTATGTGTGTACTAAAAATCAATAAAACATCCACATATAGACTTATGATAACACAATATGAATCAAACATTTTTGAATACACACATGCATCAACACCATTGACAAAAAATTCATAACTAAGGATATTTATGAAATTTATCATTCCATTGTTTAGAGCTTGTTTGAGACCTTATAGAGACTTCTTGAGTCTTCATACTTTGTCTTTCTTCCCAGGTGCCACAAAGCCTCAAGGTTGCTCCATATAGATCTGCTCATCTAAATAACCATTCAAGAAAGTAGTCTTCACATCCATCTGATGCACAAGTAAGTTGTGAATGGAAGCTAAATCAAACAAAACATGAATGGTTGATATCTTACTAACGATGGAGTATGTATCGAAAAAATCAACTCCAATTTTTTGATTAAATCCCTTTACAACTAGTCTTGCCTTATAACTTTGAATTGATCCGTCTGGTCTTAATTTCTTTCTAAAAACCCATTTATTTCTAATAGGTTTGCAATTATAACATCCCAAACCCGGCCTAGACATTATGGCTAGATTGAAAAGGCTACATTAGCCCTGAAATAGCTAAGCTAACTTACGTTACTTTTTAAGACTTTAAATAAACTCATTTTAGAGAAAACCGTAGTTATACTTTGAGTTAGCTTAAAAGCATTCATTCATTAGGTTGTGTATGCTTAGGATTCATTTTATTGTTGACAGTGTTGTTATAGAAAAATGTTTGCTTGTTGCTCTTATTTATAAAAAAAACTCAAAGTTAAACTAATGCGTTGAAAAACCATTGTCCAAGTCATTTTGGAAAATTAGTTGCCTTATCGATTTGTTTTCAAAACAAATCCTTTGCAATGTAGCGGAGACTAAGGAACAATATCAAATTTTACTTAAGCCCAATATCATGCATTATCCGGTTATTATACTTGAGTAATCCAAGCATGCAAAAATCTCCCAAAAGAAAAGTTCCCAAGTCACAGACCAGAAATAATTAAAAATTACAAGCCAAAATCAATAAAGACTTAATAACATTTAATTAAAAAATAATTATCCGAGGTCCAAGTTGATTTTTCAAATGCCGAGTTCGGTCCTAATTTTGAGGTTTACCTAAAAGTTAAACACTATTGTGGGGTGAGCTTATGAAAAGCACAGTGTGAGTCGATAATTATTTAAACGGGCAAAAACATCAAATACAAAGTGAAACATATTAGCATGAACAGAAGAAAATAGAACCATCATAGGAATTTCATGTCATTACATAGCCATTATCAAATTGTTGTCAAATGGTGTATGAGCATAGGTCATCATTCATTCGAGTAACAACCATTAATTTCAATACTATTCAATACAATAAAATACAATGCATAACATAAATCAATAACATTCGAATATGTCGTGCACATGATCCAATGCAAAAAGGTTCCTACTCATACCATCCACTACACAATACTAGTTCCCCAGAACCCATCTGCCAAACTCCAAAACATTATAAGCATAGCTGGATATGGTAAAACCACCGAATAATCAATAATGCAGAAAATCTGTCAGATATCAAATAGTGCGATAGAATCGCTAATAACATATGATATGTGATAAAATCGCCAATCCCCTCGGTACTCTAGGTGCAGTGCACTGACTATGAATAATGCGAACTTAATATGCCACCGGTACTCTCTACGGAACTCCTCCGTTAACCATAAAATCTCAACCCAATGCATATGCAATATGTCACACAATCTCATACATAATTGTATCTCAATACTTTTCACATTCATTTGACATGCTCAGCATGTCCTCAATAATCACATACTTTTAGTAAATGGAAACAATGTTCTAATCTTTAAAATTACCGTTGTGTTGGTATCAATCAATATCGATCAATTTCACATACTTTACGGATTTTCATTGTGCATAAATAGCACCCTTTTTGGTACACAATATAACAAATATCTCATGCATTTAAATCATTTATAGCATCTAGTAGTTCATCTTATAAATTTAGTGAATTCATCAAGTTCGTCTTAACATGACCACCCAAACTCTGGGCTATGAACTTATTAAGTGCAAGGAGCTCATCCTTATGCATGTACATTGTGTGCCATAGAGATAGGTAAAGAGGTACACTATGAGTCTTTCCATGGTTTCGTTTGACCATATTGAACTTAGAAGACTAAGTTGGGTATCCACCATCAATTCCTCAACCAATGGGCTTAAAACCCATCCTCTCGATTCCTACATAAACCTTTGGCTAGTGGATCAACTAGGTTCCCCTCGGATCTTACGTACTCCATGGAGAGTACTCCATTCGTATTAAATATCTCACACATTCATGTCTTATTAGTATATTCCTTTTATTGCCATTGTAGGTTTGGTTTTGAGCAACACAGGATGACACTTGTTAATCACATAATAAGGACACAAGAGGTGTAAGATTCCTCATAAAGGAATCTCTGTAAGCAGATTCTTGAGCCACTCGGCCTCTTGCTGGCTAAATCAAGAGCTATGAACTCGATTCCATGGTGGAACGAGCAATGACGTCTGTTTAGTAGGCTTTCAAGAAGTAGCTGCTCCACCCAAAGTAAACACATAGCCATCGAGAGAGCCGACATTATCATTATCAAATGCCCAGTTTGCATCATAGTATCCCTCTAGAACTATAGGGTATCCAACAAATTGCAATCCCTAAGTCATCGTACCTTTGAGGTACTTGGGTTATGGGTATATCCACTCAATCTACTAACAACATAGATAATATCGGTTGAGTATGGTTCATTAAGAACATAAGACTCCCAAAATTTTAGCGTGCTCAGTTGTGATACACTCTTCCCTTTATTCTTTTTCAAATGTATGCTAGGGTCATAAAGAGTTTTCATAGGGATTACATCAAAATTTTTAAATTTCTTCAATTTTTTCTTAATATAATGAGATTGGATTAAAGAAAATCTTTTATTTGATTTAGTAACCTTAACCCCTAGATTACATCTACCTATCCCAAGTCATTCATTTTAAATTCGGTTGACAAGAAATTTTTGTTTCCTTAATGGCTTCTATGTGTGTACTAAAATCAATAAAACATCCACATATAGACTTATGATAACACAATATGAATCAAACATTTTGAATACACACATGCATCAACACCATTGACAAAAATTCATAACTAAGGATATTTATGAAATTTATCATTCCATTGTTTAGAGCTTGTTTGAGACCTTATAGAGACTTCTTGAGTCTTCATACTTTGTCTTTCTTCCCGGTGCCACAAAGCCTCAAGGTTGCTCCATATAGATCTGCTCATCTAAATAACCATTCAAGAAAGTAGTCTTCACATCCATCTGATGCACAAGTAAGTTGTGAATGGAAGCTAAATCAAACAAAACATGAATGGTTGATATCTTACTAACGATGGAGTATGTATCGAAAAAATCAACTCCAATTTTTTGATTAAATCCCTTTACAACTAGTCTTGCCTTATAACTTTGAATTGATCCGTCTGGTCTTAATTTCTTTCTAAAAACCCATTTATTTCTAATAGGTTTGCAATTATAACATCCCAAACCCGGCCTAGACATTATGGCTAGATTGAAAAGGCTACATTAGCCACTGAAATAGCTAAGCTAACTTACGTTACTTTTTAAGACTTTAAATAAACTCATTTTAGAGAAAACCGTAGTTATACTTTGAGTTAGCTTAAAAGCATTCATTCATTAGGTTGTGTATGCTTAGGATTCATTTTATTGTTGATGGTGTTGCTATAGAAAAAATGTTTGCTTGTTGCTCTTATTTATAAAAAAAAAACTCAAAGTTAAACTAATGCAGTGAAAAAACCATTGTCCAAGTCATTTTGGAAAATTAGTTGCCTTATCGATTTGTTTTTCAAAAACAAATCCTTTGCAATGTAGCGGAGACTAAGGAACAATATCAAATTTTACTTAAGCCCAATATCATGCATTATCCGATTATTATACTTGAGTAATCCAAGCATGCAAAAATCTCCCAAAAGAAAAGTTCCCAAGTCACAGACCAGAAATAATTAAAAATTACAAGCCAAAATCAATAAAGACTTAATAACATTTAATTAAAAAATAACTTTCCGAGGTCCAAGTTGATTTTTCAAATGCCGAGTTCGGTCCTAATTTTGAGGTTTACCTAAAAGTTAAACACTATTGTGGGGTGAGCTTATGAAAAGCACAAGTGTGAGTCGATAATTATTTAAGCGGGCAAAAACATCAAATACAAGTGAAACATATTAGCATGAATGAAGAAAATAGAACCATCATAGGAATTTCATGTCATTACATAGCCATTATCAAATTGTTGTCAAATGGTGTATGAGCATAGGTCATCATTCATTCGAGTAACAACCACTAATTTCAATACTATTCAATACAATAAAATACAATGCATAACATAAAACAATAACATTCGAATATGTCGTGCACATGATCCAATGCAAAAAGGTTCCTACTCATACCATCCACTACACAGCACTAGTTCCCCAGAACCCATCTGCCAAACTCCAAAACATTATAAGCATAGCTGGATATGGTAAAACCACCGAATAATCAATAATGCAGAAAATCTGTCAGATATCAAATAGTGCGATAGAATCGCTAATAACATATGATATGTGATAAAATCGCCAATCCCCTCGGTACTCTAGGTGCAGTGCACTGACTATGAATAATGCGAACTTAATATGCCACCGGTACTCTACGGAACTCCTCCGTTAACCATAAAATCTCAACCCAATGCATATGCAATATGTCACACAATCTCATACATAATTGTATCTCAATACTTTTCACATTCATTTGACATGCTCAGCATGTCCTCAATAATCACATACTTTTAGTAAATGGAAACAATGTTCTAATCTTTAAAATTACCGTTGTGTTGGTATCAATCAATATCGTTCAATTTCACATACTTTACGGATTTTCATTGTGCATAAATAGCACCCTTTTTGGTACACAATATAACAAATATCTCATGCATTTAAATCATTTATAGCATCTAGTAGTTCATCTTATAAATTTAGTGAATTCATCAAGTTCGTCTTAACATGACCACCCAAACTCTGGGCTATGAACTTATTAAGTGCAAGGAGCTCATCCTTATGCATGTACATTGTGTGCCATAGAGATAGGTAAAGAGGTACACTATGAGTCTTTCCATGGTTTCGTTTGACCATATTGAACTTAGAAGACTAAGTTGGGTATCCACCATCAATTCCTCAACCAATGGGCTTAAAACCCATCCCTCTCGATTCCTACATAAACCTTTGGCTAGTGGATCAACTAGGTTCCCCTCAGATCTTACGTACTCCATGGAGAGTACTCCATTCTGTATTAAATATCTCACACATTCATGTCTTATTAGTATATTCCTTTTATTGCCATTGTAGGTTTGGTTTTGAGCAACACAGATGACAGCTTGTTAATCACATAATAAGGACACAAGAGGTGTAAGATTCCCTCATAAAGGAATCTCTGCAAACAGATTCTTGAGCCACTCGGCCTCTTGCCAGGCTAAATCAAGAGCTATGAACTCTGATTCCATGGTGGAACGAGCAACAGACGTCTGTTTAGTAGGCTTTCAAGAAGTAGCTGCTCCACCCAAAGTAAACACATAGCCATCAGTAGAGCCGACATTATCATTATCAAATGCCCAGTTTGCATCATAGTATCCCTCTAGAACTATAGGGTATCCAACAAATTGCAATCCCTAAGTCATCGTACCTTTGAGGTACTTGGGTTATGGGTATATCCACTCAATCTACTAACAACATAGATAATATCTGGTTGAGTATGGTTCATTAAGAACATAAGACTCCCAAAAATTTTAGCGTGCTCAGATTGTGATACACTCTTCCCTTTATTCTTTTTCAAATGTATGCTAGGGTCATAAAGAGTTTTCATAGGGATTACATCAAAATTTTTAAATTTCTTCAATTTTTTCTTAATATAATGAGATTGGATTAAAGAAAATCTTTTATTTGATTTAGTAACCTTAACCCCTAGATTACATCTACCTATCCCAAGTCAGTCATTTTAAATTCGGTTGACAAGAAATTTTTTGTTTCCTTAATGGCTTCTATGTGTGTACTAAAAATCAATAAAACATCCACATATAGACTTATGATAACACAATATGAATCAAACATTTTTGAATACACACATGCATCAACACCATTGACAAAAAATTCATAACTAAGGATATTTATGAAATTTATCATTCCATTGTTTAGAGCTTGTTTGAGACCTTATAGAGACTTCTTGAGTCTTCATACTTTGTCTTTCTTCCCAGGTGCCACAAAGCCTCAAGGTTGCTCCATATAGATCTGCTCATCTAAATAACCATTCAAGAAAGTAGTCTTCACATCCATCTGATGCACAAGTAAGTTGTGAATGGAAGCTAAATCAAACAAAACATGAATGGTTGATATCTTACTAACGATGGAGTATGTATCGAAAAATCAACTCCAATTTTTTGATTAAATCCCTTTACAACTAGTCTTGCCTTATAACTTTGAATTGATCCGTCTGGTCTTAATTTCTTTCTAAAAACCCATTTATTTCTAATAGGTTTGCAATTATAACATCCCAAACCCGGCCTAGACATTATGGCTAGATTGAAAAGGCTACATTAGCCACTGAAATAGCTAAGCTAACTTACGTTACTTTTTAAGACTTTAAATAAACTCATTTTAGAGAAAACCGTAGTTATACTTTGAGTTAGCTTAAAAGCATTCATTCATTAGGTTGTGTATGCTTAGGATTCATTTTATTGTTGACAGTGTTGTTATAGAAAAAATGTTTGCTTGTTGCTCTTATTTATAAAAAAAAAACTCAAAGTTAAACTAATGCAGTGAAAAAACCATTGTCCAAGTCATTTTGGAAAATTAGTTGCCTTATCGATTTGTTTTTCAAAAACAAATCCTTTGCAATGTAGCGGAGACTAAGGAACAATATCAAATTTTACTTAAGCCCAATATCATGCATTATCCGGTTATTATACTTGAGTAATCCAAGCATGGAAAAATCTCCCAAAAGAAAAGTTCCCAAGTCACAGACCAGAAATAATTAAAAATTACAAGCCAAAATCAATAAAGACTTAATAACATTTAATTAAAAAATAATTATCCGAGGTCCAAGTTGATTTTTCAAATGCCGAGTTCGGTCCTAATTTTGAGGTTTACCTAAAAGTTAAACACTATTGTGGGGTGAGCTTATGAAAAGCACAGTGTGAGTCGATAATTATTTAAACGGGCAAAAACATCAAATACAGTGAAACATATTAGCATGAACAGAAGAAAATAGAACCATCATAGGAATTTCATGTCATTACATAGCCATTATCAAATTGTTGTCAAATGGTGTATGAGCATAGGTCATCATTCATTCGAGTAACAACCATTAATTTCAATACTATTCAATACAATAAAATACAATGCATAACATAAATCAATAACATTCGAATATGTCGTGCACATGATGCAATGCAAAAAGGTTCCTACTCATACCATCCACTACACAGCACTAGTTCCCCAGAACCCATCTGCCAAACTCCAAAACATTATAAGCATAGCTGGATATGGTAAAACCACCGAATAATCAATAATGCAGAAAATCTGCCAGATATCAAATAGTGCGATACAATCGCTAATAACATATGATATGTGGTAAAATCGCCAATCCCCTCTGTAACACCCCGAACCCGAGACCGTTGCCGGTGTCGGACACGAGGGGTTAACAAGCCAAAACCACTTATGGCACCGACCAATTTGACATTCCCAGGCAAGCTGGAAAACTGCATCGCTGTCGCCTTAAAAAGCATATCTCGAGTTTCAAAACTCGGAAACTGATTCCGTAAATTTTACCTGAATTTAGACTCATATATCCATCCATGGATTTATTTCTAGAATTTTTGGTCGGGCCAATTGGTACAGTTTATTAGTTAAAGTCGCCCATGTTACAGGGGTCGACTACACTGACCTTCGCGCGTTACAACTTGAATATCTCTCTGTACAGGGTTTCAATACTGATACCGTTTGTTTCCAATGAAACTAGACTCAAAAAGGAATCTGCACATATAAGGAATGACTTCTAATTCATTCTGGATAATTTATTGAAAATTTTCAAAGTCGCGACAGGGGACCCAGAAACCGTTCTGGCCCTGTCTCACGAGAACTTTAATATCTCTCGGTATACTGATCATATGATCGTTTAGTTACTTTCATATGAAAATAGACTCGTCAAGGTTCGATCACATAATTTATTCACTATTTAACACCATTACTACAAATTTTGGTGATTTTTCACATCCACGTCACTGCAGCTGGCAGCCTCTGTTTTTAAGGTAGGCTTTACCTATATTGTAGTTCCCATGGACCAACTATAGTCTAGTCATACTTAGGTCCACATATGATCATATTTAGCCATTCCAATGGCTGATCATGTGACCAACTCTCTCATTCAAACCATAATCACATCATGAAACCAAATATAATTACAAACCACATATGGTCAAATTCCATACTCCACTTTTACGAACCATTTTCGCATGGCCGTACACATATACATCACAAGTACTTAAAATAACCGAGGGTAGTCCTATACATGCCATATCCAAAACTCAACTAAAGGAGTACCAAAAGGGCTTTGATAGTGTGGTTGACTTCAACTTCTATGATCCCGAATCCGATCGCTAACGAGCAAAATCTATAAGCAGAGAAACAAAGAAACGGAGTAAGCAATTTATGCTTAGTAAGTTTGAGCCATAATATACACACAACCAAAGCATAGCATTCAAGTAGCTAAACAATAATTCATATGCACAATTTCTCAAAGACATGCTTACTTCACAATCCCAACTCTTATATTCATACACAAATAACGGCCTAGTTAATGTCGATAGCTCATTTATCATTAGAGCGAATATTCGTACGCATTTACTCATAGTGTGCAAAGCACACACAAAACATACCTTGTTGTTGGGAATTTCACAAGTGCATTAACTGAAAATTTTTACAGCAAGCTTATAAATTTCAAATCACATACCTTCGGAGTTTAACTGGATATAGCTACTCGTTCAAACGCCTTCGGGACATAGCCCGGTTATGATAACCCGCACAAATGCCTTCGGGACTTAACCCGGATATCACAACTCGCACAATCGCCTTCGGGCTTAGCCCGGATATCATATCTCGCACATTTGCCTTGGGCTTAGCCGATATCTGGTCGCACATTTGCCTTGGGCTTAGCCGGATATCTGGTCGCACATTCATACACATCTTTGTTTCAATATCATAACAAAACTTTTATGCACAATTCACTTAATAAGAAATATCATTTGGGCTCAATGGCCACATACAAGGGCACAATTTCGATTGCTTATTACTTCATCCAATCGAATCAAAATCTAAGTTCGATACTCGAAAACTTACCTCGGATGTTGTCGAGCGATTCCGATGGCTATTCGACTACTTTTCCTTCCCTTTATCGGATTTGGTCCCCTTTGCTCTTGAGCTTAATTTAACAAATAATTTGATTCAATCATTTGAGTATCGAAAAGAAGAACTCAAGGCACTTAGCCCACATATATTCACTAGACATTAAAGTCACATAAGTGCGGAATTGATGAATCGACTTAACACACAAAGCCTTCAACATGCTTACTCATGGCGAACAACACAACCTCTTAGGCACTCATTCATGGCCGATTATGCATGTTGATGTTGAGGCCAATTACATGTTTAACACCACACATGAATGGCACACATTTTACTAGCTAATGCTTTACATATTGTAGCTCAATACTTATAATATAGCATCAAGCACTCATATGGCCGATTATACTTAGCCATACTTGCACCAAATCAACAATAAATTCCAAGATTTTCACATCACATGTGTACTAGGCGAATGTACTTGCAATTTCACAAACATTCTTCAACAATTTCTTCTTTAAACAAACATATTTATCATTTACTTCATAACCAAATCATCATGTGCAAACATACATACACATATAGGTGCATGGCGAACCTCAAGGTGTTCATAACCATCTAAAACATAAATTTTACCAATCAAGTAACAAGCATAAATCATGCTCATGAATGCATCATGGCCGAATACATCACATTCATACCCCTTTCAACTTCGGTCATGGTTAAACAAAGAACTCAATGTCTTACTCAAGATTGCTACAAAGAAATTTCAAGAGTAGTCAATCCATCATTGCATGCATCATTATCAAGCTTCACATTTAGCATGCAATGGCTTTAACACAATATCAACCTTGGCCTAATACCATTTCCATGGCATAACAAGGATTTGAACCATGGCTAACATGAACATCAAGTTAGCAACTAAAACATGCATGAATCTCATGACACAACTTCATACATACCTTAATCTTGATGCAAGTATAGCCAAATCTCCTTCTAGATCTCTTCTAAACCAAAAATGGAGCAAAAATCCTATCTTCTTCCTTAGTATTTTCGGCCAAAAGGAGAGAACAAGGATGAACAAAATTTTTCTTTGCTTTTCTTTCACTCACGGAAACAATGGGAGAATACCACACTCACACACATTTTTTTTGTTTCTCTTCCCACCACTAAATTTTTTATCATTTCATCACATCATGCATTATCAAAACATGTCATAACATGTTTTTCCTTGCCCATAACTCCTTGTCATGGCGGCCACTATGCCATCTTTGGGAATTTGACATGCAAATCCTTAATTTTGCATGCATTATCAACTAGTCATCACACATTTCCCCATCATACTTTCAAAGTTTACTACTAGGTCCTTTCTAGTGAAATTCACCTTTATAACACTAAATCGAATCATCAAAAATGCCACACACAAATTAACACATATCATAGGCATCAAAATAAATTTTAAATTATTTTTATGCCTCGATTTTGTGGTCCCGAAACCACATCCCGACTAGGGTCAATTTTGGGCTGTCACACCCTCGGTACTCTAGGTGCAGTGCACTGACTATGAATAATGCGAACCTAATATGCCACCGGTACTCTACGGAACTCCTCCGTTAACCATAAAATCTCAACCCAATGCATATGCAATATGTCACACAGTCTCATACATAATCGTATCTCAATACTTTTCACATTCATTTGACATGCTCAGCATGTCCTCAATAATCACATACTTTTAGTAAATGGAAACAATGTTCTAATCTTTAAAATTACCATTGTGTTGGTATCAATCAATATCGTTCAATTTCACATACTTTACGGATTTTCATTGTGCATAAATAGCACCCTTTTTGGTACACAATATAACAAATATCTCATGCATTTAAATCATTTATAGCATCTAGTAGTTCATCTTATAAATTTAGTGAATTCATCAAGTTCGTCTTAACATGACCACCCAAACTCTGGGCTATGAACTTATTAAGTGCAAGGAGCTCATCCTTATGCATGTACATTGTGTGCCATAGAGATAGGTAAAGAGGTACACTATGAGTCTTTCCATGGTTTCGTTTGACCATATTGAACTTAGAAGACTAAGTTGGGTATCCACCATCAATTCCTCAACCAATGGGCTTAAAACCCATCCCTCTCGATTCCTACATAAACCTTTGGCTAGTGGATCAACTAGGTTCCCCTCAGATCTTACGTACTCCATGGAGAGTACTCCATTACATATTAAATATCTCACACATTCATGTCTTATTAGTATATTCCTTTTATTGCCATTGTAGGTTTGGTTTTGAGCAACACAGATGACAACTTGTTAATCACATAATAAGGACACAAGAGGTGTAAGATTCCTCATAAAGGAATCTCTGCAAACAGATTCTTGAGCCACTCGGCCTCTTGCCAGGCTAAATCAAGAGCTATGAACTCTGATTCCATGGTGGAACGAGCAACAGACGTCTGTTTAGTAGGCTTTCAAGAAGTAGCTGCTCCACCCAAAGTAAACACATAGCCATCGATGAGCCGACATTATCATTATCAAATGCCCAGTTTGCATCATAGTATCCCTCTAGAACTATAGGGTATCCAACAAATTGCAATCCCTAAGTCATCGTACCTTTGAGGTACTTGGGTTATGGGTATATCCACTCAATCTACTAACAACATAGATAATATCTGGTTGAGTATGGTTCATTAAGAACATAAGACTCCCAAAAATTTTAGCGTGCTCAGATTGTGATACACTCTTCCCTTTATTCTTTTTCAAATGTATGCTAGGGTCATAAAGAGTTTTCATAGGGATTACATCAAAATTTTTAAATTTCTTCAATTTTTTCTTAATATAATGAGATTGGATTAAAGAAAATCTTTTATTTGATTTAGTAACCTTAACCCCTAGATTACATCTACCTATCCCAAGTCAGGTCATTTTAAATTCGGTTGACAAGAAATTTTTGTTTCCTTAATGGCTTCTATGTGTGTACTAAAATCAATAAAACATCCACATATAGACTTATGATAACACAATATGAATCAAACATTTTGAATACACATGCATCAACACCATTGACAAAAAATTCATAACTAAGGATATTTATGAAATTTATCATTCCATTGTTTAGAGCTTGTTTGAGACCTTATAGAGACTTCTTGAGTCTTCATACTTTGTCTTTCTTCCCAGGTGCCACAAAGCCTCAAGGTTGCTCCATATAGATCTGCTCATCTAAATAACCATTCAAGAAAGTAGTCTTCACATCCATCTGATGCACAAGTAAGTTGTGAATGGAAGCTAAATCAAACAAAACATGAATGGTTGATATCTTACTAACGATGGAGTATGTATCGAAAAAATCAACTCCAATTTTTTGATTAAATCCCTTTACAACTAGTCTTGCCTTATAACTTTGAATTGATCCGTCTGGTCTTAATTTCTTTCTAAAAACCCATTTATCTCTAATAGGTTTGCAATTATAACATCCCAAACCCGGCCTAGACATTATGGCTAGATTGAAAAGGCTACATTAGCCACTGAAATAGCTAAGCTAACTTACGTTACTTTTTAAGACTTTAAATAAACTCATTTTAGAGAAAACCGTAGTTATACTTTGAGTTAGCTTAAAAGCATTCATTCATTAGGTTGTGTATGCTTAGGATTCATTTTATTGTTGACAGTGTTGTTATAGAAAAAATGTTTGCTTGTTGCTCTTATTTATAAAAAAAAAACTCAAAGTTAAACTAATGCAGTGAAAAAACCATTGTCCAAGTCATTTTGGAAAATTAGTTGCCTTATCGATTTGTTTTTCAAAAACAAATCCTTTGCAATGTAGCGAGACTAAGGAACAATATCAAATTTTACTTAAGCCCAATATCATGCATTATCCGGTTATTATACTTGAGTAATCCAAGCATGCAAAAATCTCCCAAAAGAAAAGTTCCCAAGTCACAGACCAGAAATAATTAAAAATTACAAGCCAAAATCAATAAAGACTTAATAACATTTAATTAAAAATAATTATCCGAGGTCCAAGTTGATTTTTCAAATGCCGAGTTCGGTCCTAATTTTGAGGTTTACCTAAAAGTTAAACACTATTGTGGGGTGAGCTTATGAAAAGCACGGTGTGAGTCGATAATTATTTAAGCGGGCAAAAACATCAAATACAAATGAAACATATTAGCATGAATGAAGAAAATAGAACCATCATAGGAATTTCATGTCATTACATAGCCATTATCAAATTGTTGTCAAATGGTGTATGAGCATAGGTCATCATTCATTCGAGTAACAACCATTAATTTCAATACTATTCAATACAATAAAATACAATGCATAACATAAATCAATAACATTCGAATATGTCGTGCACATGATGCAATGCAAAAAGGTTCCTACTCATACCATCCACTACACAGCACTAGTTCCCCAGAACCCATCTGCCAAACTCCAAAACATTATAAGCATAGCTGGATATGGTAAAACCACCGAATAATCAATAATGCAGAAAATCTGCCAGATATCAAATAGTGCGATACAATCGCTAATAACATATGATATGTGATAAAATTGCCAATCCCCTCGGTACTCTAGGTGCAGTGCACTGACTATGAATAATGCGAACTTAATATGCCACCGGTACTCTACGGAACTCCTCCGTTAACCATAAAATCTCAACCCAATGCATATGCAATATGTCACACAATCTCATACATAATCGTATCTCAATACTTTTCACATTCATTTGACATGCTCAGCATGTCCTCAATAATCACATACTTTTAGTAAATGGAAACAATGTTCTAATCTTTAAAATTACCATTGTGTTGGTATCAATCAATATCGTTCAATTTCACATACTTTACGGATTTTCATTGTGCATAAATAGCACCCTTTTTGGTACACAATATAACAAATATCTCATGCATTTAAATCATACATAAGATCAATTTCTCAACACATTATATCATTCAGTCAAATATTCTCATATCTCATAACTCAAATATGCAATTACAAACTCAATCAAACATCCATACTATCAAACTAGCAATTTTGCCAACATGTCAATCTTTTAAGGCTTGAAAGATACCTGGTTCGGCCACTCAAAAAATAAATAATTTGGCTATTAAGATAATCCAATAAGCAAGATAATTTATCATATATAACATGATATTTAACATTTTCAAACAATTTTACGAGTTTAGGACCCACACCTTATTTTTCGCTTCCTCGCAGCACATTAACGAATCTTCCAATTTTCCTTAATAATTCCTTAAACAAACCTAAACCGAAATTCAGTATAAATTCAATAAATTTACCATTAAACGAGCCCCAAAAATCCCACTTATGAGTTCAAACCAATCGTTAAAATTATAGCTATTTTATGAATCCAAACTAGTTAGATTCCTTGCACTGTATCAATGCAAACCGTACGTACAATTATTCTTCGGCCTTACGGATGATTTCAGGCATTTGGGTCAGCACCTAATTCAATAATATGCTGGAAAATAATTAACTAATTAATGATTAAACTTATTCGTTTAATCAATTCATAACCTTTGCCCAACAACTATGTCGAAATAACAAACTAGTTATCATTAATTGCACTTACGCTTCATGATTTGTGGGATCCGAATGACCAATCGATCAATAAAGTTTTTCCCTAATTGAAATGGGTTTAAAAGCTTATTATAAGGGTTCAAGAACTCAAATTAATTCAAGAAACAAAATAGTACCCTTTCTTGCACATAGGCGCACGCACCACCACCCATAGTGGCCAAAATTGGGGCTAAATTTTAAAATGATTTGAGATCTCATTAAATTCTAGAAAAACACCTTTGAAGTCATTTAAAATCCCCCAAATTCTAGATCTGAAAATTTATTTTTTTTATGGACAAGATTAATTATGAAATTGAAGAGAGAAGAGACCTTACCAAAGCTAGTCGAGAGAAACTGCAATGACACTTTCTTGGCAATGTTCAGGATCGATCTTGAAGTTCAAGATTTAAGATTTGGGGCTGATTTTAATAAGGAAAATGACAGAAATATGTTTAAGAATATGTTAACAAATATTGTGGCAAAAAGAAAAAGAAAAAAAAAGAAAGAGATTAGGTGTAGGCTACGACAACAATGGAGGAAAGGAAAAAAGTTAAAATCAAAGAGAAGGAAAGGAGGAAAGGAACGGCTAGGGAAATGAGGAGGAGGATTAAAGGCTGATTATTATTAAAAAATTAATATTTATACCTAGGTTAATTAGGTTTTTATGGCCCACACATTAAAACACGGGGTTTTTGTTAAAAAATTAAATTATTTGCATGGGAAGGGAATTGAAGTTAAGACCTCAAGGATAAATTAACTAATGTTTAACCGTCAAACCAATAACTCATTCTTGATATAATTTGAAATATTTATTTTAAAAAACAAGGCATGTCACATACAAGGGTTTAAGGCAAAATTTGCAAAATAATAAAAATGTTGTGAGAGAACGGATTTGAACTTGGGTTTCAAGAAACGTTACACTAACACTTAGCCAACAAACCAATACCTCATTTATTTCCTTAAAATGCATAGATAATTTAAAAAATTAAGGCATGATCACTCTCTCTTGATTCACAAACCCAATTCTACTAACCCTTGATTTTTGGGATGTTATAGCAACCTTTAAGCAAGTCCACTAACTCCCAAGTATGATTAGGCATAATAGACTGTAGCTCATCGTCAATAGCATTTCTCCAAAAACTAGCATCAATTGATTTTATAGCTTTATCATATGTTTTTGGATCCTCATCTATTGGCAAAGTACGAGCAATGGAATCACTTATTGAGTCTAAGTCAACAATTTAAATTATAAAAGAAGTAAGGAAGTTAGGAAAAAAAACTAGTTGCAATTTTTTATCTTTTACTCCTCCTAGGTTCATCATCATATTGAGCATCCCTAGCATGTTTACTGGAAGAGGAAGAATTATGTTCATCTAACTATGTCATGCATTATAACATATTTCTTTAAAGGAAATATTTTTTTGAAGAAAATAGCATCTCTAGATTCGAAAATAGAATGATCATGCAAGGACATAAATCTATATGTCGCATTGTTTAAAGCATAACCAATAAAAACTGCAATCAAAAGTTTTAGACCCGATGGTGTTCCTTTTAAAAGCAAGTAGACCTACTTTAACTAAGCATTCCCACATTTTCAAGTATTGTAGATTAGGGCCATAACCTGTAACACCCTCTACCCGACCCGAATTACTGGATTCCAATATCAGATGTTATCACATACAAACACTTAACATAAATTGTAAACCATCTGTGCATAATTCTTTTTCAACTTAATTCTTATTATTTTAATAAAGGTTTTCTGAACAATAGAGATAAAATAAAATGTTCAGGAATACATCAGACTCTTAAAATAGTATATTATATTACAACACACAAATTTGTTAAAACAGACTCTCTTTGGTGTAGAGATCTATATGCTGTACTCCTAAGGGTTCTTTATATGCATAATATCCCCACTCATCATTTCCCTGACGCATTCCTAGCTTAGCCTCTCTAAAAGAATTCGTTTTCACAACAAAATATTTGTAAGTTCACACGAACTTAGTGAGTTTTAATACAAAAAACCTTGGGGACCTTTCCAGTTGAATTCTTCATCCCGAAGATCTTGGATTACTAATCTATCTTTGGTGAATACACTCATAATATCATATATATATATACTTATACACCAAATACCATACTTAACGTATCATCTCTCACTTCATTACTTGGCTGATTCCAAACCTTACTAGATGATTTCTGCCTTTCTTCACTCTTAAAATAATGAAGCTACTTCTCAAAAAAATATTTATACAGAAATCACTTTCAAAGGATTTCCACACCAATCTTACACTTCTTGTAACCTCCTAAACCCAGCCTAGATGTTATACCCAAATCTAGAATATTGCATTGGCCATTAAGTTGGCACAGAAAACATTTTATTTAAAACCGTTGCGTGTTTTTGAATTGTTTGAAAAAACTACAAATAATCTCATTAAGCTTTTTTAGAGTTATATCATCAAAATTTGAATATCTTAGAAAAGACAACATTTGAATATTTGAAGAAAACGATAGATTTAAAAATATCGCATGGAAATTGATAAAAACATTTTTTGCTAAAATAATTATTTAGTATATTCCATTAAAATATTAATTATTTGAATAAGATAGAATGAAGTCTTGTAAAATCGTACTATTGAATTGATAATAGATTTATGTTGAAATCATATTTGTGTCCAAAAATTGATTTGTCACATTAAATCGATAAATCACTTTAAAGATTGTTTAAAACTTAAATCCTGCAAAATTAACCAAAAGTTCCCAAAACAATGTCTCATGCCACAATCCAAAAAACAATAATAAACAGTCCAAAATACCGAAATAATAAAGTGGTAAAACATTTATTTAAAATTCATTCGGGTACTCCTCTAACAGTCGCATCCATATCCTAACCTCGGGGGTTATCTGAAATGTCAAAAGATTATAGAGTGAGCTATTTAACCCCAGTATGAGTATTAACTTAAGTAGCAACAGAATTTAGGACATGTGTTTCATAAAAAAATAAAAAAATTATATAACAACACAATTTCACATATAGCAATATGCATGATGGTGTCAGTGCAAATTTTTTTTAGAAATCAGTGCGAAGTTTTCATAAATTGTTCCTACCCAACTTCGCTACACACCATAAAAGAGTTCCCCCGAACTCGTCCATCCAATAACACACCAATATTGTGGCCAAACCACCAGATAATGTAGACAAGCTGCCAGATAGAGATATATGTGGACAAGCCACCAGAATTGCAGATAAACTGCCAGAAAATATGGTTAAACTACTAGAATGTGTAGATCATTAAACTACCAGAATCTTCCTCCTTTCAATATCATCCCAAACCCATCCATGTGATATGAAACAAAAAAACAAAAATTTTCAGTGGGCATGCTTAACATGCAAATCAGATTTCCATTAATAGAATTAATGGCATGGTTTATTTTTCATGCTTATCAAAATAGATTGCGATGCTAATGGTATATTGTGATATCAATTTTTGCTTAATTGAATAATGTTATTAAATCACATAACATGAGTGTTAGAACATATACATAATATTTCACCTATCAATATAACACACAAATACATTTATAACATCACAACTAACCAGTTTAGAATCACTTACTTGGAAATCATCCATTTTAAAGGAATTATCATCCAACTTGAATACATAGTGTATTTACGTATAGTTACATATCATTAATAAATATTACTTAACAAATATTCATATAATTTTTATATTAAGTTAGACCCACACCTGAACTTCGTAGATCCAATGCAAAACTACAATCCTTTGAACACCCACTCTTGGATTGAATTTTATCGATCTCAAATCTGAGCACGAAACAAAAATCCATAACTAAATCGTCACTTAAGTTATCCATTTTAATAATAAACGGTTCAATCTTGATTTCTAATACCATACTTACGCTTATACGAGTAGAATTAGAGATGTGATTCACTTCAAAAGTCAAGGGTGGTCCAAGTTGTTAGCAATCAATCCTTCAACAAGAACAATATATGAAATGCTAATACCAGGGAAGAACGATGTCCTACACTACTACTACTTTCAGCCATTAATAAAAAGATGAGAAAGAAGTGATGATCTATATGCAATATGATCTATTACTTACGTTATTCCTTAACAAAATATTTCTTAAATCAACCGATCAATAGGAGAGCAAGGATAAATCGAAGGAATATTTGATAGAAAATGATCAATTTGGGATAAAAACAATAAAATTACAGCAATATTTTATCAAAATAAAAAGATAGAGATTAAGGTGGACATGGCGAGTTTTTGATAAGAGAAAAGAAGAATGGAAAAATGATGGTCATGGTGGTGCTCCAACAGTGGAAGATGTTACAAGTGGTGGTGAAAGATGGAAAAATTGGTGGTGCAAAAGAGGTGATTTAAGGGCTCAAAATAAAAGAAAAAGTGAGAAAGGAAGGAGCAAGGAGGAGGAACGACTAGGAGGGGAAGAGGAGAAAACAAAATGAAAGAAAAGTTAAAAATGATGGAAAATGGTGTGGTATGGGCGACACAAGCAAGTAAAGGGAATAGAAAAGGAAATTTGGGGCATAAAGGCATGAAAAGTGGATCAAGAGAGAACATATGGAACAAAATTGGGGCTAAGGGAGAAAGGTTGACTAGTTAAAGGAGGAATGTATCTTTTCAATAAGGCAACAATAAGGGGGAGGACACAAGGTGTTTTGACAAAATATTTTTATGCCAATTTTTTTTTTAAATTATGTTGGTGTGGGGAATTGAACTTAAGACCTAATGGAATTTATTTAAGTTCCTATCCATTAGACCAAACATCTTACTTGAACAAGACTAACCAAAATTAAATAAAGATATAAGGCGTGACACTTCTCCTTTTCCCAGAATTGTTATTCACAGATATTATTTCTTGGTGGATACGTACTAATTAATCTTGCATTTAGCAGAATGGCATACTGTGTTGAACACCTATCAGACTCCCAATCAAATCATACCCCGATTCAATCAGAAACAAGCTCATACTGATGATGAAATGTTTTAGATCATTGAGAAGAATCCCAAACATCTATGTTACACAATGCAAGAAAGCGTAGTTTAACCAATGACTCAAATTCCAAATAACCCTAGAAAGATACATAATACTATTTATATATGCCATTTACCAGATAATTTAGAATTAAACCCTTCATACGCTTATACCTTTCATAACTATGGATACGCCCATATTTTGTATTGACAATCTACTATGATAGACTCCCTCATTAGGAATACGAACACATATCTTAATTCAAAAATTGTCCTATAGACTCATTCAAGTCCATTACAAGACCCTTGGAAACTCAAAAATTTATAGACTTTTTCAGAACTTTCTAACTAACATTTTTTGCCAATTCTAAGCTCTTTTAACATATTTTTTTTTTGTAATTTTATCAAAAATATATATATTTGAACAATTAGAAACAATTTTATATTTTTAAGTATTTTTATGCTAAACTTACTAAGTTTTGGCCATTTCAGCAGTTTTATGCTATGGAAGAAAACCTAGTCTTAAGGGCACCTTGAGAAAGATAAGGATCGTTGAAGCATCTCTCAGAGCATCTGTCACATGAGGATGACTTATTATTTGACAGCCATGGATGCCCCAAATCAGCTTCCTTGGAACCATTAAAGAGTTTATTTTATCCAATATAAATTAGGTTGAATTAATTCCTAGCCTTATGCAAAGAAAGGGGCCCAAAATCATTAAATTAGAAGCGAATGGTCCACAAGAAAGAGAGGAACCCAAGTTGACCCAATTTGTTACCCAAAATCATCCATTTTAAGCTGATTTAATAATTTCAAAATAACCCCTAACATTTCTCTCAATGTTGGTCCAACCCCTATTCTTTTCATGCCTTCTCTTTCTAGCCACAAGCCAAAAATAACAGACATCCCAACCCCCTCACCCTTAGCATGGCCGACCATTTAGGGGAGATTTTCAAGGATCTTAAGCCCTCACATATTAGTATAAATAGAGGTTTTAAGTGCCTCTCATACTCACTCATTCTCTCATCAAGCATTCATCTCATACAATCTCATTCTTTCTTCTTTCCACTAGCTTTTCCTTTTCCTTTCCATTCCCTCTCTTGAAAAAGAGTATTTTCATAGTTTTAGGAGCAACCTTAGTCAGTTTTTTTTTGGAGCAATTTGCCTAGTTCTAGTGGCAATCTAGAAGAATGAAGGAAGAAGTGAACAGTTTTTGCCTTATGGACGTCATGAATTGGCTAAAGTTTTCTTTTCCCTTTCTAATCTTTTGTTTTGTTCAGTTCATAAACATGATTTCAATTAAACATTTGATTTTCAATAATATCATGATTGCTTAAATTTATTTGTGTTGGGATGATCTAATTGCCTTAGTTGGTTTTATTTAATTATGTTAAATGATGTTCTGTGCTTTTCAATTTATTTATTCATTGAAGTAAAATCACGATTAAGTTCTTGTTGCATGATTAATGTGAAGGAATGTATGAATTAATTAATTAATCTAAATAAGGTTTTAATTAATCGGCACAATACTCGTATGGTCTAATGTTTAATCATGTAAGGATAAAATCGTAATAATACCAAAACTATTATTACCTTACATAACCCTGCAAATTGTTTTACTTATGAAATTTTAAATCTATTAAACATAGAAATATTTTAGATAGGTTTAATAATTAATTAAATTAAATATTTTACTAAGTGTGATTAGGGTTAACAAATGTTCGATTTAGCCACAAAATTTTTGTAACATCTTTTAATAAATTGAATAATTTTAACCTAGGAAGGATGATTGTTTTGACACTCATATGCTATTGTGGTAAACTCTTAAGACTTGCCTAACTTTCTGTGTTCAATTTCATACTTAGATAATCTTTAGTTTATTAATTTGGAATAGCTAATTCACATTTATTTGTTTACTCCATATATTTAAGTCATATTATTCTACTTAAGCTAATTTGTATATATTCTAACTTCTCATACTTAAATTAGAACTTAAGGTACTTCCTTCACACTTAAAATATGTTTATTTAGGTGACGCTTCTACTATGCTTGTGATTATTTCAACAGAAATAACTAAAGAACAGTAGAACTTAATTAGGTGACACTTCTCCTTTGCAAGTGATTATTTCACCAGATCATAGTAGCATCGAAAGATCAACATAGAATAGCATTCACATACCTGTATGGTACATTTGCATTTAGATGTATTCTTTTTGGTTTATGTAATGCACCTACTACATTTCAAAGATGTATGAAGGCAATTTTTACTAACATGGTTGAGAAGTTTTTGGAAGTTTTTATTGATTATTTTTCAATGTTTGGAGATACTTACGATGATTTCCAAACCAATCTAGCCAAGGTATTGAGGTGGTACGAAGAAAAAAACTTTTTGCTCAACTAAGAAAAATGTCATTTTATGGTACACGAAGGTATTATTTTGGACACCGAATAACAAAACAAGGGATAAAAGTAGATAAAGAAAAAGTAAATGTTATTGAGAAACTCTCACCTCCAATATTTGCTAAGGGTGTTAGGAGCTTTTTGGGATATGTTGGATTTTATCAAAGCTTCATCAAAGACTTCTCCAAAATTTCTAAACCCTTATTTAAATTATTGGAGAAGGACGCAACATTTAAATTCGATGAGGAATGTTTGAGAGCTTTTGATGATTTGAAGATCGGATGGTCTCAGCACCAATCATTGTCACATCGGATTGGGAGTGTCTATTTGAATTAATGTGTAATGCAAGTGACTTAATTGTGGGAGTCGTAATGGTATAGCGAAGGAACAAAATCTTTCATCCCATCTATTATGCAAGTCAAACTTTAACGGGAGCTCAACTAAATTACAAGGTAACAGAAAAAAAAAGCTACTTGCTATTGTATTTACTTTTGAAAAGTTTCGATCTTATCTTGTAGGTACCAAAGTGATTGCTTTTACATATCACTTGGCTATCAAATACTTACTTGCAAAGAAAGATATCAAATCAAGATTGATTCGGTGGGTACTTCTACTTTAAGAGTTCGATCTAGAAATTCAAGATAAAAAAAGGTAGAAAACAAGTAGCAAACCACTTATCCAGATTTGAGCAGCAAGAAGGGACTTCTCCTCTTATAGCCATTAAGGAGACATTTTTGGACGAGCACATACTTAAGGTAAATCACGTCCATTTTTTTTATTCCACTAATTATTTAACTTGTGGTTTGATTCCGTTTGATAAGACATATCAGCAAAGGAAAAAGTTTCTCCACAATGTGAAGTACTATATTTGGGACGAGTTGTACTTGTTCAAACAATGCAAAAATTCTATATTATTGTTATTCAGCTCTGAATGGGGGACACTTCGGAGGATCACGTATCGTAGCCAAAGCATTACAAGCCAGATTCTTTTGGCAAAATTTGTTCAAAGATTCGTATGCTTATGTGAAAGTTTGTTATTGATGCCAAATGAGTGGAAATATAACCAATAGAAATGAGATGCCATGAATGAACATTGTTGAGGTAGAATTATTTCATGTTTGGGGTATTGACTTCTTGGTTCTTTTCCTCCTTCTTATGGTCACAGATACATTCTAGTAGTAGTTGATTACGTATTTAAATGGATTAAAGATGAGGCATATCCGAGAAATGATGCCAAGGTAGTAATGAAATTCTTACTGAAGCATGTGTTCACAAGGTTTGGAACACTGAGGGCTATCATCAGTGATGAAGGGTCCTACTTTGTGAACAGATGATTGAAATTGTTTCTTGATAAATATGGAGTGAAGCACAAGATTACCACAACTTACCATCCAAAAACAAACGGGTAAGTTGAGTTGGCAAACAAGGAGAAAAAAAACATACTTGAGAAGGTAGTCCAGTCAAACTGGCGAGATTGGTCTAAGAGACTAGATAATGCTTTATGGACCTGTCGGACAACATTCAAAACACCCTTAGGGATGTCTACCTATCGATTAGTTTTCGGGAAAGCTTGTCACTTGCCTTTGGAATTAGAGCATAGAGCTTACTGGGCACTTAAGTAGCTTAATTTGGACCTCGAGCTTGCTGGAGAGATGTGAATGTTGTAACTTAATGAGTTAGACGAATTTTGGATTTTTTTCATATGAAAATGTCAAGCTATGTAAAGAGAAACCAAAAAGGTGACATGACAGACACATTCGATTCTGTGAGTTTGAAGCTAGTTAACAGTTTTTGCTATTTAATTTCGGATTGAAGTTATTCCCTAGTAAGTTGAAATCTCGCTGGTCCGATCATTTCACCCTTTGTCAAGTCTTTCCATATGAGGTTATTGAGCTATATAATAGTAAGCGAGGTCAGTTTAAAGTCAATAGTCAATGCCTTAAACATTATTCGGGCAATAAAGTTGAGTGGAATAAAAGCTCGCTCACTTTATTGGACCCCTAATTTTTCACTTTGATTTTGAATAAATTAACTTAGAAATTATTTTCTTGATCAATATATTAAAAAAAATTCAATCTAAGAGGTTAGATTTTAAGCGGGACCATTTGTGACCCCTCCAATCTTTCTTGGGAATTGTTTTTCATATACTTTTCCGAGAAAATCCTTTCCAAGTGTCTTAATAAATTTTTATTCTAGTTTTTGTTTTTCTGAATCAAGGGTTTGCTCTGACCTAATAGTTAATTTTAATGTTCTCTTTGATTTATTTTTCATGCAACCTTAAATTAAATTTTCTAAAATAAAAGGCTCTAATTTGTAAATATTTCTAGTAGCCCATAACAATATTAATAATAATAGTAATATATATATACACATGTATTATATGTATTATATATATTTTTTATTAAAGTTCGTGCAGAACTAGGAATAGTGATATTTTAAGGTTATTTCTATTAAAAGTTTATGTTGACATCTTCTTAATAGCTTGTTAAATACCATCCCCTTTTCTCCCTCTCCACATCACCTCCATCATCACCCATACATCCTCTCCACCATCAGCCACCTTAGGAAATTACTCCACCACTGCAGCCTTTATTCGACCGAGCAGCACCTTGTGCCCTCTCACCACCATGACGTTGTAGTAATTTCTCATCACAACTAGCAACAACCACACATCTCCTAGCCATAAACAGTAGCAACCACATATCTCCTTCCTAACCCTCTCTTTCAACCACCAACCACTCACCTTTAATCCCTCGAATAGTCGCAACCATCAACTCCCAAAACAACTAGAGTTTGCATCTTCACAAACCTTTAAACACGTCTCCAAATCACCACCCCTACCTTCAGCCATCCACTCTTAAAACCTCCAAATTCACAAACACCCCAATTACCATCCTACACCCGAAACAGACACACCTATTTGCCGCATCTTGTAGTTTTCATCTTGAGTTTTGTTGGTTAGTTGCAAAGGTGGTAAGAGCTTGTTTTCCAAAAATATATATAATTTAATTTTTTTTAACGTTTCAGTTGTGCATGAATTTTGAATATCAAATTAATTCTCATTAAATTTTGGGAAATTATCACTTGTTTCCATATTATACCAAGTTCAGGTTGTACATGCCTTAGAAAAAACTCGAACCTCTGTCCAAATCGAAGAATCACAAAACAAGTTTCATTTTGAAGGAGTAAAACCAAGATATGAAAACATCTTCAAGAAACAACAAATGCTTCAAAAAAAAAAAGATTTACTTTGAGAGAAAGTAATCACACTAACTTCATGGCGAGCATTTAAAACATTATTGAAGCATTAAATTCGAAAGTTTTTTGTGACAAGCATCTAAACCCAGATCTTGAATTAGTTCAAGAATTCTATACAAATCTGACATCTTCTACTGCAACAGAAGTAATTGTCCGATGAGTTAAGGTACCTTTTAATTTGAAAACTATTAATGATCTCTTTGACTTACCTATCTTCGAAGCTGACGATTATTCTTTTATAATGAAGAGTGTTGAAAATGAGATGTTGCAAAAATTATAAAAACACTTACAATTCCTAGGTTTAAATGGACAGTGTCGAGATACGTGAGTCATACTTGTCGCATAGAAAATTTTACTCCATTTGTTAAGGTATGGTTTTATTTCATAAGTTTTAGTCTAATGCCTATCTCACATGGTACCACAATTTCTGTGGAACGAATGGTTTTGTTATATTCCATTATGACGGCAAAAACTATTAATATGGGAAAGGTTATCCTAAAGGAAATTCGAGACTGTGTTGTAAGACGTTCTAGCTCAATATTTTTTCCTTCTATAATCACGAAACTATGTATGAAAGCTCGTGTTCGTCCAGCTGTAAAGACGGTAGGGTATAATAAAGGAAAAATTACTAATTGGGACCTTTCTAGAGTAGCAGAAGATGTTATCTTTTAAAAGCAGTCTGAACTAATTGATGAAATTAACAACGAGGAAATTCTTGCAGAACCAGAACCAACAGAGCCGGTTGAAATTCCTGACTCGGCAGAACCTATTGAAACGATTCCTGAACTAGAGAGGGAAACTCTAAAACTTAGAGTTACTTCATCGAGTACCATTCCACGAAGTGAATAGTTGAATATAATGGATATATTCTGTAGCACATGCAATGGCAACAACAAGCTTTTTAGATATACTAAAAAATACAGGATGATTCATTCAAAGATGCATTTAAGAAAATATTTCATAACGCAATTGTTTTTGTGCCTTCATTTCCAGACTTTATCATTGGTCCATGGACTCCAATGTCGAAGAAGGAACAAGATGACCCATGCAAGAACAAAAATGATGAAGCAAAAGAAGGGTCGGATTCTGAAGGGTCTGCCAATAAATAAAAAAGGGGTCTTTACTTTTCTTTTAGGATATTTTAAGTTTATTATATGTTATAATTTTTTACTTTTATTTTTATTTCTTGCCTAATAAATGCTAAGTTGGAATCAGTAATAAAATTGAATAAACTGTGCTTTATTTATTAAAATTCTTGAAAAATAAGTGTGAAAATGCATATGTACATGTTTAGGATTAAATATGTTTACGAAATGTTTGGTATTAAAGTAGTTAAATTTGACTCATCTCTCTTTCCTGGGTCCTAGTGTACAATATACTGTCACTTCTTTATAAACGTTCCTTTTACCTTTTTTTTTTTTTTTGCAATTGGGACATTGTTTTACCTAAGTCGGGACTAGAAATTAAAATTTATTATTTTTATGGGATTTTTCTTATTTTTCTGGGATCTCTAAAATTGTAATTTTTTTTGAGATTTTGACTAAAATTAATTTTTTTCCATCAAAGTGTGATTAAGTAAAATTTGCTAGAAAATTTTAGATTTTGACTAAATTATGTTAGTTTTTGTTTATATAAAATTTCATTATTTCAATTATTTTTATGTTAGTTTAATTTTGACAAAATACTTATCTTAATAAATGCTTATAAATCAACCATGAAACTTTTTTCTTAGTAAAATTAGGTATGCATGAAGGTTTAAGCTTTTAGAATTGATTCAATAACTTTCTTGAGGCGAAATCCTAAGAGGCATAGCATTTTAAAAATGATTTAGGAAAATTTTGTTTGGATGGTTTGAGCCATTCGACCCTACCCTATGAAAATTTATCCCTTGAAACCTATTTTTGAGTCAAATGACCTATTCTTTTTAAGTCCTTACATTAAAACGAACCATCCCTTAGTTATGAAATTACTCTCTTAACTTTTCTCACTGAACTTTAGACACAACTTATTTTAGGATATTTTTTGTCGTTAAGTTTGAGGGTGTTCAAAAGGAGTATTGGGGGACCTAAAAACCAAATTTTATATTCAGATAAAAAATATGCCCTTATAATAATTTTTTTAAAAAAATCATTAGTTGTTGTGAAAAAGGGCAAAACAAACATATGGTTCCAAAATTAAGAAACAAAGTAGGGGTAGTCGAAAGGATGATTATGTAGTTTGGAAGGCTTAAGGTAAGCGGAGTTTTAAGATATTTTAGCCTAAAATATCTATTTCTTTTTCCTACCTCAAAACCTAGCCCCATTAAAACCTTTCAAAAGATCTATTGATTTGAATTGTTATGTCTGTTACATTAGTGGAGGGAAATTGTTGAAATCAACATATGAAGGCATCATTTAAACCTAGGGATTGCTACTTAGCTAAATTAAAGGAAATAAATTGATTGGAAATGGTTAAATATACATTAATTAAGAGACAACATTTAGGTCATATTTTTATTAGCATATTGATAATTGACAATAATCGAATGGCATATATATACTTAAGTTGCATAGTAGCGAATTTCTAATTTTGAGCATCATTTCACTAAATGCACAACTATGGGATAAATTAATTTTTTGAAAGGAAATTCTCAAAAATGATTTCTTGAAGTTCTTCTTGTAAGTTAGTATTACTCAAGACGAGCAATGAATTAAGTTTGGGGGTGTAGAAATTTAAAATTTATAAATTTTTTCAGTACTTTCTAACTAAATTTTTTGCCAATTCTGAGCTCTTTTAACATATTTTTTGTAATTTCATTACAAAATATATAAATTAAAAAAATTAGAATTTTTTTTTTATTTTTAAGTATCCTTTTGCTAAACTTACGAAGTTTTTCCCATTTTTAGCAATTTTACACGATGGAAGAAAACCTAATCTTAAAAGCACCTTGAGAAAGATCAGGATTGCTGAAGCATCTCTCAGACCATCTGTCACATGAGGATGTCTGATTATTTTACAACCATGGATGCCCCAAATCAGCTTTATTGGACCCATTAAAGAGTTTATTTTATCCAATAAAAATTAGGTTGAATTAATTCCTAGCCTCACGCAAAGAAAGGGGCCTAGAATAATTAAATTAAAGGGGACTGATCCACACGAAAAAGAGAAGCCCAAGCTAACCCAATTTGCTTCCAAAATCATCCATTTTAAGTTGATTTAATAATTTCAAAATAGCCCCTAAAATTTTTCTCAATGTTGGTCCAGCCCCTCCTCTTTTCATGCCCTCCTCTTTTCATGCCTTCTATTTCTAGCAACAAGCCAAAAATAGCAGACATCCCAACCCCCTTCCCCTTAGCATGGCCAACCACTTGAGGGAGATTTTCAAGGATCCTAACTGCTATTTTTAGCCCTCACCTATTAGTATAAATATAGCACTCAAGTGCCTCTCAACTCACTCATTCACTCATCAAGCATTCATCTCATACACTCTCATTCTCTCTTCTTTCCACTAGCTTTTCCTTTTAATTTCCATTCCCTTTCTTGAAAAGTGCATTTGTATAATCTTGAGAGTAGCCTTAGTTGGATTTTTTGGAAGCAATTTGCTTAGTTCTGGTGGCAATCTAGAAGAATGAAGGAAAGAGTGAACAATTTTTGCCTCAAGGACGTCCAGAACCGACTAGAGTTTTCTTTTCCCTTTCTAATCTTTTGTTTTGTTCATTTCATAAACATGATTTCAATTAAGCATTTGATTTTCAATAATATCATGATTGCGTAAATTTATGTGTTGAAATGATTTGATTTTCTTAGTTGGTTTTATTTAATTATGTTAAATGATGTTCGTGCTTTTCGATCTATTTATTCATAAGTAAAATCACGGTTAAGTTTCTATTGCATGATTAATGTAAAGGAATGTATGAATTAATTAATTAATCGAACAATGTTTTAATTAATCAACACAATACTTGTATAGTGTAATGTTTAATCATGTAAAGATTAAATCTATAATAACACCAAAACTATTACTACCTTACATAACCTTGTAAATTGTTCTAGTTATGAAAATTTAAATCTATTAAACATAGAAATATGTGAGATGATTTAATAATTAATTAAGCTAAATATTTTTCTAAGTGTGATTAGGGTTAATAAATGTTCGATTTAGCCACAAAACCATAACATTTTTAAATAAATTGAACAATTATAAACTAGGAAGGATGATTGTTTTGACACTCATATGCTATTGTGATAAACTCTTAAGACTTGCCTAATTTTCAGCGTTCAATTTCATACTTAGATAATTTTTAGTTTATTAATTTAGAATAGTTAATTCACGTTTATTTGTTTACCCCATATTTTTAACTCATATTATTTTGCTTAAGCCAATTTGTATAAATTCTAACTTCTCACAGAAATTGCTTAATAGTCCCTGTGGAGACAATAATTCGATATACTTATCATTTTATTACTTGTAACAAATATGTACACTTGCACATTTCTATCGTTCCAACCACCCAAACCAAGCTATTTCAAACGTATCAGGTCCTCATCGTAAAGTTATCTGTCAAAAAGATCTTAGAACTTTGCCTAGATTTACCACATAGGCGGATAAAAAGATTCTGCCATGTAGGCATTCCCGAATACGCCACAAAGGCACTTACAGAATACGCCACAAAGGCACTTATAGAATACGCCAGAAAGGTACTTATAGAATACGTCACAAAGGAACTTACAGAATACACCATAATGGCACTTACAGAATCACGTGTTTACTGTCATGGCAGAGTTCCACAAAAGGTGTCATGAGTTTCTCCCTCATAGACTTATTCATCTTCATGTCATGATCTGCCAGTCCAATCTCCAATTTACTGGAGGCATCACCGTGACTGTTTTACTTATCATACAATGCTTTGGATCTCTACCACATGGTCTTACACATATAATCATATTGTGATCTACCAGTCTGGTTAGCACTATAACCGCTCTACCAAAGGCATTACAAAGAATGTTATAGATAGAAGTTACTTACACAAATTTGGTCACATACTCATCTGATTCTTACTCTCTCATATCAGATAATCATAGGCAAACTTTCAATTTAACTTCTTACTCATGCAATACCTTTCTCATGCAAAATCTTTGCATTCCTTCTCATACATGCTTACTAGTTGTCCTAGATATTTTCTTCATAAGTATTCTAAATTAAACAATCCACATACAAGACCCAAGATAAAGACTCACCTGATACTCACCAACAGAAATTGCTTAAAAAACATGGAACCACCATCAAAACTCATTTACAAACAAATGGCTAGCATCTCAATTATAGAAGACCTCTATGCAAGTGTATTATTCATAAGTCACTTCTCAAGTGCTTCTTACTATCCTTATTCTTTCAAAAACTTAACATGTAGAGCTATTAAACTTACCAAGAGGTAGAACATCCATTGATTAATTCAAAAACCTAAATTTTTAGCTTAATAAAAGAGAACAAAACATATAAGCTCTAAGAAGAAGAACCAGAGAGTAATATTGAAGAAAGAAAAACCATTCCCCAAATGAACATATTTCAAGTTCCCCCTAATGGAACTTGAAAAGTGTTGATTGTATCCAGAATTTTCCCTCATAAATGGCCTACAAAATTCAAGAGAAATATAAACGTGGATACTGTACGAATATAATTTTACCAGTCAATTCAATTGGCTCCTAACCAGATCACATTACAAAACTCAACTAGCACAATGCTCAAGCAAACTAACCGTACTATGCATATGGCAGTAACTCTTACCATGATTACTCTTTGTTTATCCTAATCTTTTATTTAATAGTGGAATAACTTCAAATAAACTCTTTAATTAATTCTACGATAGTTACTATATGAGCCAATCATCGAGTTACCAAAAACTTATAAATTGGTTGATCAATCACCTATGTGAGGCAAAACAAATCACTTTCACCACTCTACGCCTTTCTTTTGGATCCACCAGATTTGGGATGTAACATAATCTTTCATGATTCATATGGGGTGTAATCTAATTTTTTATAAGGCACTCCGCTAAGAATGTGGTTTCAAGAAAGTACGGTCTCCCTCACATATTGTCAGGCAAGCTAGAACTTGCAAGTTAGGTATTCATCATTTCTTTGAAAGTTCTATTCTTTCTTTATCTATGCCATTTTGTTGTGGAGTATAAGGGGCAGTGGACTCATGTATTATGTCATCTTTCTCACGTACTTCTTTTAGGAAATTAGTGATATATTTGTTGTCTCGATCGGATGTAACCCATTTTATTCTCCTATAGAGTTGGTTTTCTTCTCCTACTTTATAAAGAATGAAAGCTTTATCAGCTTCATCTTTTGACCTTAGGAGATAAACCTTTGTGTATCTAGAGTAATCATCTACAAAGGTATTATAGTAGCATTTTCCTCTTTTACTCTCTATGTTTCTAAAATTTGTTAGATATGTATGAATTAACTCTAAAAGTACAATTTTCCTATTAGTAATAAGCTTGAAGTGAAGTCTAGTATACTTTGATTTAACACAGATTTCAAATTTATTAAAGTTGTTCTTATCTAGATTAGGAAGCAATTTCATCTCTTTAAGAATTTTAAAGGAGTGAAAGTTCACATGTCCAAATCTAACATACTACATATCGAGAGACTCTACAGTACAAGTACAAGTTTGTAACCTTTTCCCAAACAACCCTCCACTCAGGTAACCTTTTTTCACATAGTTTCCATTACAAGAAAGTACAGGTTTGTCAAATTCAAATAATAGTTTAATGTTTTCCTTATTCAGAAGTCCACTATTAATCAAGTTTCTACGTAAAGTAGGAACATACAAAACATTATTGAAAGCAAGTGTTTTGCCAGAAGTAAGCTTAAGTAAAATCTTTCCTTTACCAAGTGCTTCTAAACTACTAGAATTACTCATGTAGACTTGTCCACTGGAACGATAGAAATGTGCAAGTGTACACAATCGCAACAAGTAATAAAGTGACAAGTAAATGTCGATTTATCGTACCCACAGGGACTGTAAAAAGAATTATTTATGAACGCAATTTTAAAAAACACTTTGGTGAAGAAAAATATTTTGATTTGAGGAGGTGATTAAAAACTAGGATTTTAACTAAGTAAAATAAATAAAAATAAAATAAAAGTTCCAGTGCACGATTTCAAAAGATGATTTTAATCAAGATGACATAGTTGTGTTAGATTAATTATATTTCTTAACTTAGAATTACTAAATTCCTGTTTATGTTGTTACGAATAAATTCACAGCAACTCGGTAATTTGCTAACTTATGAACATACTTACTTACCAAAATCCATTTATATTTTGACTATATCTTTGTCAATTCAACCGATTAAACAAATTTTAATAAGCAAATGTGTTAATGTACATACATACATACTTACGAATCTAAAATAATCTCTTGTACATATCTCTATGCCAATTCAAACAATTAATTCAATCCCACAAGCACATAAAAGATTACGTGAGGTAACAATGTATTTCTACCTTGAAATAGTTTAATCACAATAATCTTGCAAGCTATGCAAGGCTAATGTATCGTTAGATACCATTGCTATTTAACCCTCAGCTACCTTAGATGATTAAACATGCACTGATTAAGTATTGTGTCAATTAATTACAATTTCAATCCGTTTAAATAATTAATTAATTAGTTACCTTACAATTGTAATGCAGAATAACTTAGTCATGGTTTTACTTAATCAAACATCTTACCGAGGCCTATAACAACACAAACACAATTTTAATAACTCAAGTAGACGAAATGCAATCAACTTAACATGAATTAAATTTAAGCCATATTAATTAAATTAAACATATCAAAATCACAAATATTCATAGACATGTTCATAACAACAACAATAAAATTAAAAGGATAAGGAACATGAATCAAATCCAGTGTTTACCCGAGGCTTTACTAGTTTGCTCTGCTCCTCCTTCTCCGCTTGTTCTTGTCGAACTGAGGCTTATACGAACACTTGAATGCTGCTCCAAATGGTGGTTGATTGACTATTTTTCAAGAGGTGAAATCAGAAAGGGAATAGGGGAAGGAAATGAAGAAAAATGAGAGAGAAGTGTAGAGATGAGAAGGGTTGAGATGTATTTGAAGTGAGCAGGAAAGGGGGGTATTTATAGGTTGATATGGCTGCTAAAATTAGAAAAAATCAGCAGCCATACATTCCCCCCATGGCCGGCCACACATGTGGCGAGTTAGAAGAATTCAAACTTGCTATTTTAAGGTAGGGGCAAATCTAGAAAGACACAAATAGTGGAGGGGTTTGAATGCAATTTGAAGGAGTCTTCAAGGGCCATTTTTAAAGTTAAATAATCAGCCAAGCAAGCTGATTGGGTCAGCATGTGGGACAGTTTTGGGCTGCCCAATGCTCGGTTGGATCTGTTTTCTCGGTTCAGCTCAACTAGGCCACTTTTCATAATTAATTAATAATAATTTATTTAACCCAAATTAAATTAGATTAAAATTAAAATTAATTATATTATGAATTAATACACATAATTTGGACCATTTTAGGCTAAAAAGTTAATTCGCCTTGATGCTTCAAAATTGCTTCTCGGTTTTGTGCTTCTAGCAGTGTCTGCCGAGCCTTTTTTTCGCCCTTTGTGCAAATCTGTTGAAAATGATCAAAATTAATCAAAATTTATTATAAAATTAAGTAAAATTCAACATGTTAATAATTTAAGTACAATTTAATTATTTTATAATAATTAAATATTTTTCGACAAGAATTTTACCAAAACTGCATGAATTTGAGTTAAAAAAGCATGAAAAAGTGTGTATATTTTCGTGTTTCTATTGACCTTCAGCTACATTCTCAAATTCAATGAACATCTCTCTGTTGGTGTAGAAATGTTTAGAAGCATCTGTGTATACTATCCACTAAGTGTCATTTTCGACTAGGTTGATCTCGGAGACTACATCAGTGATCACATCATCTAGATTTTCAATCAGGTGTGTTAGTGGTTTGTTCTCATTCTAATTGTGAGTCCTGGAGTGATCAGAACGCCAAAAGCATTGGTATGCTCTTTGTCCTGGCTTACTGCATATATAGTAACTCACCGGGTTGTTGGACTTTTGATTCTTTCCCGGTTTCTTGAAGTTAGCAAACTCCTTGGATTGAGGCTTGACTTTCTTCTTTGGATTCCCAGTATTCTTAAACATTTTAAGTTTAAGACTAGAAGAAGATTCCATGAGGTTAGCCTTAACTGATAATGTAACATCCCTCACCCATATTGGGCGCCGGAATAGGGTTACGAGGCATTACCAGACTTACATCGCAACAAATCATACAATTCTGAGTCATAAATTTCAACCAAATTAAAACCATTTACATTCAGTCCTAAAGTCCCTAATACGAGCCTACGAGGCTTTGGAAGTGATCTAGGATTAAACCGAGTACTTAGGGAATTTTTACAAAACGTAGAAGATTTTTGCCATGTACAAGAGTCACACACCCGTGTGGTTTGGGACATACATGTGTGGTCAAACACCCTTGTGTCCCTAACCCGTGTAACTCTCTATTTTACAAGGCATGAACAAATTGAAGCCACACGGCCAAGCCACATGCCCATGTGCTAGGTCGTGTGATTAATTAATTTTCATAAAATAGGTGCAGACTTCACACGACTAGGACACATGCCCATGCCCGGGGCCATGTCCCTCACACGGCTGAGACACACGCCCATGTCTCTGCCCGTATGCTCAATTCTGAGCATTCTATTTCTGAAAATTAAGGTGCAGGGGACACACGGCTGAAACACATGCCCATGGGGCAGGCCGTGTCACACACGGTCTAGACACACGCCCATGTGTCTACCTATGTGGACAAAAATAAAGGCTATCTGCCCAGCCAATTTGCCACCCTCATTGCACACACATATAGAGCAACAAATGGCACAATTCATAGCATACTTAGACAACCAAAACATCCACAATCAAGGTTAATATATGCCATTTCAATACCTAACATAATTACAACATCATATTTTACCAAACCAAATCATACCAAACTCACATTCTTCAAGCTTTAATATGACTACCATTAATATGCATTGTATCATATAGATATTCTAGCATAACAATGAACCAAACTCAATCATTTAACAACAAAGCTATGTAGCCAAAAATGAGCATATAACAAACCATTACAAAACACATAAACAAAAGGCATTGGCACATATACTTATATAAATAAGCTTACAACCATTTTCACCAAAATAAGCCAATTACATGGCTAAATACCAAATCACCTTAAACAAATATAAGCCAACACATTTGGCCAAATTCATAATGACACATATACCTAAAATGACCATGTTCCTATACATGCCATATACTCAAAATGTTTAAAATCATCAATACCCAAAATGATAGTTTGATAGTATGATGCGATTTCCGACGATCTCCAATCTGAGCTAGCTTGGTAACACTATAAAACATGGAAAAATAAAAGGGAGTAAGCTATATAGCTTAGTAAGCTCGTATGAAAGAAATAAACAATTCTTACCATACATTTAACATTCAAGTAATATGATATAAGATAATATAATTTACCATAATCTCATGACCGTAATTCATTCCATCACAAACTCACCTTGAAATCATCATTTCACGAATTTAATAATCATAAGCTTTTGTACATACCTGTGCCATCTCATAATAATTTCATACTTAATTCTCATCGATGGCATCCTCAATGAACCACTCGGAATAATAATATCGAGTACTCGGGAAACCTTGCACACAAGGTGTCATATATGTAGCCATTACTACCTCTATCTCATAACACATATATGCTAGTTCTCAAGCCATCAATGGGTCTACTCACACAAGTTGTCTGTGACAGCCCAAAATTGACCCTAGTCGGTAAGTGGTTTCGGGACCACAAAACCGAGGCATAAAATAATTTAATATTCATTTTGATGCCTATGATATGTGTTAATTTGTGTGTGACATTTTTGATGATTTGATTTAGGGTCATAAATGTGAATTTCACTAAAAAGGACCTAGTAGTGAACTTTGAAAGTAGGATAGGAAATGTGTGATGACTAATTAAAGCATGCATGCAAAACAATGGTCTTGCATGTCAAATACCCCCTTTTATAAGTGGTGGCCGGCCATGACAAGGAGGATGGGCAAAACATGTCATAGACATGTTTTGTTGGTGCAATATAGGAGGAAAAATTAAACTAAGGTGAGGAATAAAGAATTGAAAAAAAAAAAGGAGAAGGTGTAATCCCCCCATTGCCGTGAGTTGAAGGAAAAGAAAGAAAAAAAATTTGTTCATCCTTTCTTTGAGCCAAAACTAGGAAGAAAATACAAAGAAGAAAAAGAAATGTGTGTGTTCATCCTTGAACATCTTTTGGCCGAAAATTGAAGGAAAAAGGAAGAAGGGAGTGAAGCATTCGGCTATCCTAGGTCACTATTAAGGTAAGTTTGATGTTTTGCCATGAGATTCATGTATATTTTAGTAGTTAGCTTGAGTTCTAACTAGCCATGGTTCAAATCCTTACTATGTCATGGAGATGATATTCGCTAAGGTGAGATTGTGTTGATATCATTTGCATGCTAAAAGTGAAGCTTTGCAATGGTGCATGTGATGGTGGATTAATGATTATTGAATATTCTTTTAGCAATTTTGAGTGAGAGTTTGATAGATACTATGAGGTTAAACTTCATGACATTGTAAGCTTGTAAGTTGGATGATGAAATTCATGCTTTGTGAAGGTAAATGGTGTAGAAGGAGCATTCGGCCATAATGAAGATATATGAGATAGTCATAATCAGCCTTATGATTCGGCTCTTGCATGTATATATATATATATATATATATATATGTTTGCACATGATGTATTGGTATGACATATATACTATCTCAAGGCATATAATTACATATGATGGTGTTTCGGTTATGAAGTAAATGATTGATGCGTATTGAGTTACAATATGGAATGCGTTAGTTAGTAAAACGTATGTTGTTTTTGTGTAGTATTAAGTGTATAATTGGCCTCAACATGGACATGCATATTCGGCCACATGAGGGGAATTGGTGTGCATGCATTCGGTTAGAGGCAAGCATATTGATGCCTATTCTTGGCTTAGAAAATTCGGCTAAGAGGAATATTAACTAATGTGTTGAGTTCGATTCATGATTTCGTACATATGTGACTTTGATGCCTAATGAGTATATATATTGGCTAAGTACCTTGAATTCCTCTTCGATGCTCAAATGATTAAATCAATTTATTTGTTAAACTAAGCTCAAGAGCAAAGGGAGCTAAATCCGATAAAGGGAAGGAAAAGGTAGTCGAGTAGCCGTCGAAATCGCTCGACCACGTCCGAAGTAAGTCTTCGAGTAATGACCCTACTTGAATTATATTGAAATGATTTGTCATATTATGGCGGACAGCCGAATGTGCGTAGGGACTAAGTTATAAAGTTAATTGAAATCATGCTCTTTGTGTGTGGCTATTGAGCCGAAATTGGAAAGGTTTGATAAATATTTTGTGTTTGAGCCTTAGTAACGAAAATGAAATATGGATGTGTCGTGATTATTGATATATGTATACATGAGCATTTGAATGATACCCGGGCTAAGTCTAGAAGGCATTTATGCTAGTGAATATATCCGGGCTAAGTCCCGAAGGCATTTATGCTAGTAATTATATCCGGGCTAAGACTCGAAGGCATTCGTGCAAGTTGTCATATCCGGGCTAAGACCCGAAGGCATTTGTGCAAGATACCAAATCCGGGTTAAGACCCGAAGGCAATTGTGCTTGTGGTTATATCCGACTAAATTTCGAAGAAGCTCGGTTTGAAGGTGAGCGTTTTGGTGCGGTAATAAATTCAATTAATATGCTCGAAAAACCCATATGATAAGGTATGTTTACATGTGCATCAGAAAAGTCGATTCGTTTGAAATAGTGTTCGTTCGATCGACTAACGAACTTTCGGCTCTTAGATAGGTTGATACCTTGTGTGTGTATATGATTATGAGAATGTGTATTACTAAAGTGATTCATTTAGCTATGTGAATGTAATACTTTAGTCAAAGCTGATTTCATTACTTGAGACTTACTAAGCATTAAAATGCTTACCCCGTTGCTTTGGCTCTTTGTTTTATAGATTTTGCTCGTTAGCTATCGGATTCGGGATCATTGAAGTCGAAGTCATCCACACTATCAAAGCCCCCTTTTTGGTACAAATTTTGGTTGAACTTTGAAATGGCATGTATAGGACTACCCTTTTGTTGTAGGTCATGTACCTTTCGGTTTTGTGTAAACTTAGATAGCCATGCGAAAATGGCTTATATACGTTTTTAGCATAGTACTATAATCGTTTGTATGTTGATCATTATGAGGTATGGAATTGTTTTGAAACAATTAGCCATTGGAATGGTTAATCATGATCACACTTTGTGCTATGTATGCAAAACGGGCCAATTGAATCATGGAAATTATGAAATAGGTAAAGTCTACCTTAAAGGCAGATGCTGTCAGCAGCAGTGGTGTAGATGTGAAAAATCACTAAAAAAATCAGGAATGGAATAAATTAGTGAATAAATTATGTAAATGAACCTTTATGAATCTACTTTCATATGGAAGAAATGAAACGGTCATATGAGTTGTATGTTAAGAGATATTTAGGTTTTCGTGAGACAGGGCCAGAACGGTTTCTGGACCCCCTGTTCCGACTTTGGAAATTAATTGTAAATTAACCAGGGATAATTAGGAGTCATGCCATATATGTATAGGTTCCTCTTTGAGTCTAGTTTCTATAGAAACAAACGGCATCAGTATTGAATCCCTGTACAGAGAGATATTCAAGTTGTAACGCGTGAAGGTCAGTGTAGTCGACCCTTGTCACATGGGAGATTTTAACTAATAAACTGTACTAATTGGCCCGACCAAAAATTCTAGAAAAAAATATGTAGATGGAAATGTGAGTCTAATTTCAGGGAAAAATTACGAAACTGATTTTCGAGCTTTGAAACTCAAGATATGATTTTTAAAGCGACAGTGATGCAGTAACCAGCTTGTCTGGAAATTTTTAAATGGACTGTGAAAATGATTAAGTCAAATTTGTGTGCACCTTGTGTTCGACTCCGGTAACGGACTCGGGTACGGGGTGTTACATTGTCAGTCAAGACGTAGCTACACGGTGCTGCTCAAACAAGCTGTCAAGTAACCGAAACATATGCCGGTATACTCAGCCATCGGTAGCACGTACAGGACCAGCACCCAGAACACATAACATAATACCCTAGTGACATGTCACTTGTATCCTAATCTATTCCTAAGGTTCGATTGGGATTTCTCGCTTGCCAAAACATCGTCGAACGTGCCCGTAGAGTCGTTTACACAATTCATACAAAATTAAAGCATTTAAAATACAATTATAAGTAAGCTTATTTACATACGAACTTACCTCGAATGCAAAAACAGCAAAAGGGATCTATTCGTCAATTATTTTGTTTTTTCTCCGGTCTAGATCCAAAATTTGTTTTTCTTAATAATTGAGCTTGAAAGTTGGCCAAACCCTAGCTATGTATTTCTTGTAAAATTCGACTATGGGGGATGAAATTGAAGAAGATAGACACTTTTATTTTAGTTAATTTTGTCTTTATTTACCAAATTACTAAAATGCCCTTGTTGTTAAACTTTAAAATTTTACCTAACCATGTCCACTTTTGTCCACCCAAATATATAATGGTCTAATTACCATTTAAGGACTTCCAATTAAAATCTCATAGCAATTAAACACCTTTAACTTATAGAATTCAAGTTTTGCACCTATTGCAATTTAGTCCTTCTAGTCAAATTGAGTACTCAATCGATAAAATTTCTTAACAAAATTTTCACACAATTATTCTATCATGTTATAGACCTTAAAATAGTAATAAAGTGAATATTTCCACTTCATATTTGTAGTCTCGAAACCACTATTCCTATTTAGCCCTAAAATAGGCTATTACAGATAATTCACTGGCAATGACAGAATCCTTATCTTTAATATGGTTGGCTTCCCCGATTTTCATATGGTAGACTAGTTCCTCCAAGGACATGTCTCGTTTCTCTTCAAAAGATTCCGATAGTCGGACCAGGACTTGGGCAGCTTCTTAATTAGTACATTTGCATAAAGAATCTCACACATTTTCATCCTTTCAGTTAGGTTGTCAGAGGCCAAATTCTCGTAGGCATGCACTTGGTCCATGATTGGCTTATGATCAATCATCTGGAACTTCAACCATTCTCCAACGACGTACTTTTTTATTCCAACATCATTCCCTCTATACTTCTTTTCTAAAGTGTCCAAGATGGATTTGGCAGTCTTAGGCAAATAGATCGAAGAGGTCGTTAGTCATGTGCTTTAACATGTGTCTCTGAGCAATTTGTTGTCTTTTTGGACTTGGTGTTGGTGGCATTTGGAGCTGTGGGAACAAAGGTAGAGTCTCCGACTTGTTTAGTGGTGGGAGGATTGAACAGGACATAGTCAAGTTCAAGTTGTTCAAAGAATATCACCATTCTTTGTGACCAGCGCCGGTAGCTGGTTCCGTGCAATGGATTAATTTTGGATAGATCAGGGATGTATTTATTAATGGTGAGAGACATTGTTTCTATAGTAGTAGGAGTCACTTCTAAAATGTTGGATAATTACTACTACAAAACAAAGATGTTAGTACTGACAAGTACAAAGAATAAGCAAATAAAAATAAATAAATAAGTACTGTGTCGTGGAGAATCACTACCTTAAAAGTGATTTCGCCCTAATCAGTGTAATCAGAAATGGATGTCGACCTCAAGGTTAACACAGTGCTTCCAAATTTGTACACCTCAATGAGGAAGATAGAACTCAAAAGGATTGCACTTTTTCCTGGAAAGAAGGAATGGAAGAAGAATGGAGGAAACAATGAAAATCAGGAAGAAACAAATTGCCAACTAGAAAGCAGAGAAAGACTGTGAGGTGCAGAAAGGAGAAAGGGAGAAGAGATCTTAATAGTTTTCTGTACATCTTGCAAATGAGGGAAGACTCCCTTTCGTAGCTGGAACAAAAGGGGCATTTATGTCCAAAAACTATTTGATCGATTCCACATTATTCCCCCCAAAACCGTTCACTTTAGTTCCTCCATAATCGCACGTTCAATACGAAATTTATTTATTTTATGAAATAGTCAAACTTTATAAAATCTTATAGATAAAAACAAATATTTTTTTGATAAATTCAGAAATGCGAACCATACCCAAAAAGAAACATGCGCGTACTTGTTAACACAAAAACGAGTCGAGCAAGCAGTAGCAGCAACGCACATGAATGGGCTTAGTCTTTTTTTACTCAATTAGAGTAAACCCAAAAGATTATATTTAAACCTTTGTGAAGTCCAATATTTTATCAATATGAGATTTTTTTTGCATTGCCCACGTGATGAAGACTTAATTAGAAAATATGAGGAAAATTTTTATGCTCTTTTTTAGTTTGAGATTAAATTTTATCTATTCATTTTCAAATAATTTAGTACAAAAATTTAATAAATATCTTAAATACTATTAAGAAAGCTTCTGAAAAATATCTAATAAAATAAAATGGAGAAATATAAGTGGCGTTTTGTATAACACAAGAAAAATAATATTAAAAATAATTTAAGCAATTAAGACCATTAAATTTTCTTGATTAAATTAAATTAAATAGAGAATAAATTTTAATGTAAACAATGTAAAAGAATAAGAAAATTAAAAGTTGTTGATAAAAATGAGGATTAAAAGTTATAGATAAAAATGAGGAAAAAATAAGGAAGAAAAAAATACCTATTAAATTCTAATGAAAATTAACGTAAAAATGAAGAGTGAAAATTAATTTTGAAGTTTTTAAAACTTATTAAATCCCAATGATAGTAAAATAACAGTGAAATTCCATTAAAAAAGTAACTTTTTTAAGAAAAATAATTACACTACCCATATTTAGTTAACCATTCGGTTTAATTTTAGAAGCAAAAAATAAAAAAATACTTTTTAATTTAAAAATATTGAAATCAAACTATTATAAGAAATCCAAAGACTTAGTATCTATGTAGAAAGATAAATTGCAACCTCAAATTTTTTAAATGTAAAAATTAAGAAAATAAAATATAATTATTTAGAGATAAATGGATATGGTTTATTTGGACATGAAATGTAATAATAAAATTATAATTTTTAATTAAATAATTAACATTTTAAAATACATGTTAATGGGGTTTATTAGGTTAATTAGTAATCTGTTATATTAAAGAGAATAAAAGGAAAAGTTATAAAAATTATTAATTTAAATTTGAAATACCTAAATGGACCCTATTTACTCCTATTAGGATATATATATATATATATATATATATATACATATTTGTACATATTTTTTCATTTTGAGTAAGAAAATGAAAGTTAAATTGCTTTCAAACTTAAATTAGGGATGTGTGCTTAAATTACTTCTCTAACCATACAAATAATAAACAACAAAAACCAAAATTTATTATAATGACTATAATAGCCCTATTAACTCCTAATGACTGTAACACACAATAGTTGGCCTAAACGTTATGGTCAAATTCTGAGAAATTAGCCCTATTAACTCCTAATAACTGTAACACACAATAGCTAGCCTAGATATTATGATTGAATTCTAAGAAATTACATACGTTCGTTTGAAAACCAGAAACTTAAAATTCAAATATGTTTCGTAAAACAATACTAGATAACGATATTTCCAATTTTTAGGGAAAAATACCTTATTCAGGTTAATTCTTTTTAATTCTAGAAAAACACTTATAAAATCACTTAATTTTGTAGAAGAATTCTTAAGTTAAACAGAATTTTGAAAACCGTAACTTGGCTTTTAAAATTCAGTGCATTGTAATTTGAAATAAAATATTCAAAATACAATAGAGCAATTCAAATGAAGGATAAAATCCAAAACAAATAACAGTCCCCAAAAACTCCAAATAAAACAATCCAGTTGAAAATAATTCTTAAACTTAACAGAATTAAGAAAACAACAATTTAAATCGAGCTTCTGCTACGCCAATCTCCCCTAAGTTTGCTAGCTACCTAAGAGGAAAACATACAAAAAGTGAGTTTACGAGCTTAGTGTGCAACATATCTCAAACAATAAATCAGATGCATATAAATTAACATATAGTATTTCAGATTTATGCCCAGATACGTTTTCATAATCATATACAGACACATATTCAAATGCAAAATCAGACCCTACCCCTATCTATTACACAACATCTTCGTCCATCCCTACATACCAAATAGGGTACCAGTACCTATCCAACCTCACACACCAATAATTTTAAATCAACTACCCACCTCCCCTACTAACCCCACTAAATCAGGTACCTAATCCTATCAAATTTCAAAAGAATTCGAATCCACCAAAACTCTACCACATGGATGGCACAAGGAGAAATTTAGCAAAAATATTCTCGTTTGCACACACAGGGATTTGATTACAAGATCAAAGACTAAGCTGACACCTTACCACTAAACTAGCAAGCTCATTCTTGTCAATATTTGTGCTAAAATTAAATTTAAATCAAATGTTCAAAGATAGAAATAGGTGGAAAAAAAACAAAAAATTCAAAGAGAGGGATATGAACATAAGACCTCTCATAAACAAACACAACACTTAACCACTGAACCAAATCAATTCACTTGACAAATTTTAACGATTCCAAAAACTAAAACTTTGGGGCGTTACAACTCTCCCTCTAAAAGAAATTTCTATCTTGAAATTACCTTATTCAAAAATATGTGGGTATTGTTGTCGAATCAAATCCTTAGGCTCCCACATGGCTTCCTCGATACCATGATTCCAACACAGAACCTTAACTAATGGAATAGTCTTTTTCCTTAAGACCTTAACCTCTTTATCTAGAATTTGAACCAACTCCTCCTTAAAAGTCAAATTCGGTCTCATCTCAATCTCCTCAACATATACAATATGATATAGGTCAGAACGATATCGCTTCAACATAAAGACGTGGAACAGAAAAAAATACGATCTCACTCCGAAGGTAAATCTAACTGATGGGCGACTAGCCCAACACGTTTTAGAATCTGATAAGGCCTATTAAACTTAGGGCTCAACTTGCCCTTACGTCCAAATCGAATTACTTTCTTCCATGGAGATACCTTAAGAAAAACTTGATCTCCCACAACAAACTCAATATCTCTCCTCTTTAGATCCATATAAGACTTCTTTCTGTTAAAAGCTTCCTTAAGATGATCTTGTATCAATCTGACCTTTTCCTCAATCTTAGAAACAAAATCAGGACCCATAATTCGCCTCTCACCCAACTTAGTCTAACACAAAGGGGTGCGACACTTACGAGCATAAAGAGCCTCATACGATGTCATCTGGTATTGGACTGAAAGTGGTTATTATATGCGAACTCAGCCAGTGGAAGAAACACCTCCTAACTACCATAGAAGTCGATAACACAACTCCATAGCATATCCTTCTATATCTAAATCACTATCTCAGATTACCCATCAGTTTGAGGATGGAACGCAGTGCTGAAGTCTAACCGAGTACTTAAACCCTTAACAGTTTCTTCCAAAACCAAGATGTAAATCAAGGGTCTCTATCAGAGATAATCGATACTAAAATCCCATACAGTCTAACAATCTCAGAAATATATAACTTCATTAGCTTTTGCAGAGAATAATCGGTCCTAACAAAAAAAAAAGAGCAGAATTGGTCAACTGATCTATGATTACCCAAACAGAATCCTTCTTAGTAGGTGTTAAGGACAACCCACTAACGAAATCCATAGTCACACATTCCTATTTCCAAAGAGGAATCTTAACATGTTGAAGCAAACCCGAAGGCAGTTGGTGTTCAGCATTAACTTGCTGGCATATCAAACATCGAGAAACAAAGTCGGTTATCTCACGTTTTAAATTGGGCAACCACTACAACTCCCGGAGATCTTGATACATCTTATTCACACTGACATGCATAGCATAAGGGCTACTATGCGCTTCTCGCAAGATAGACTGTCGCAACTCCGTATCATTCGATACACAAACTTGACCTCTAAAGTACAACACACCTATATTATTAAACCCAAAATCAGAAGTCTTACCTTCTCAAACTATTGAAACTAAAAAACTAAAGAATCATCCTCTAACTGCTTACCCCGAATCTGATCAATTCAAGTTAGCTTAACTTGCAACTCGACTAACAAACTACCATCCTAAAATAGACTTAGGCGAGAAAACATCACCCTCAAATTAAAAATTGATCTACAATTAAGAGCATTGGCCACAATTGGCCTTACTAGGATGATACCTAATGATACAGTTGTAGTCTTTAAACAACTCGATCAATCTACGTTGCCTAAGATTCAACTCCTTTTGAGTAAGGAGGTACTTGAGGTTTTTATGATCGATGTAAATACTACACCTCTCACCATAAAGATAATACCTCAAAATTTTCAAAGTAAAGACAATCGCAGCTAACTCAAGATCATGCATAAGATAGTTCTCTTTATGCAATTTAAGTTGTCTGGATGCGTAAGTCACTACTTTACCATCTTGTATCAGAACACAACCCAAACTGGTGTGAGAAACATCACTATACACAACAAACTCCTTACCAATTTCAAATAGTATCAGAACGAGTGCTTGAGTCAAAACAAATTTGAGCTTCTCAAAATTTGATTGCTTCTAATTAGTCCATACAAAAGGTGCGTTCTTACGTAACAACTTATTTAAAGGAGCTGCAATAAACGAAAACCAATTAACAACCTTTCGATAATAGCCTGCTAAACCGAGAAAACTTAAAATTTTAAAGACATTCCTAGGTTGTTTCCACTTGAGAAAAGACTCAATCTTTTTAGCGTCCACTAGAATACCCTCAATAGAAACCACATGCCCTAGAAAGGTGATTTCTCTTAACCAGAAATCACACTTACCTAACTTAGCATAGAGTTTATTTTCGTGGAGAATTTGTAAAACCACTTTAAGATGTTCATCATGCTCCACCTCAGTTTTAGAGTAAACCAAAATGTCGTCGATAAAAACCACAACAAACTAATCCAGGTACGTGATCGCGAGGTTTCGTGATAGGTTTTAAAAATTTATAATTAATCATTCTTGAAACTAACTATTATCGCGATTTAGGCAAGTGTACCTATCGGACAGTAGTATAGTTTTAGCAAGATCGGATTGTGGAACCCAAAGGAACTAAAAGTACTAGTAATGACTGTCTTTTTATTATCTAGCCTAAGAATAATGGGGTTTCATTTTAATTAACTAATTATCTAAATTAAGAACGCACAGAGAAAAGAATTGGAGAATTGCTTTTGGGAAAAATCGATTGACTTAAGACAATACCTGAGGAAAAATCCACCTAGACTTTACTTGTTATTCTGGCTCCGAATCGGACGATTTATTCATTCAACTTGTTCCGTAGAAATTCCTAAGTTATGTTATTATCCCTATTCAAGACTAATAACGTCTAATCCCTAGATTGAATAACTGAGACTTTTCTCTAATTAACACTCTAGGGTTGCATTAACTCGATTTATGGATCCCCTTATTAGGTTTCACCCTAATCCGGCAAAATCTTGTCACCCTATTTCTAGGTGCGCAATTAACTCCGCTTAATTATGACAAAAGTACTCTTAGACAGGGTCTATTCCTCCTCTGAATAAGAGCATGTCTTGAATCAGTATCCTAGGATATCAAAACAAGAATTAAGAACACATAATTAAGAAAAGTTAAATATTTATCATACGATTCAGAAAATAATAACAAGATTCGTCTTAGGTTTCATTCCCCTTAGGTATTTAGGGGTTTTAGTTCATAACTAAATAAGAAAACATCTTAGAAGAATAACGAATACAAAACATAAAGAAAACCCAAAGCTCCTAAAGGGAAATTGAGGAGAGATCTTCAGCCTTGATGATGAATCCGGCTTCTGAGATGGATCAATCGGCTTCCTTAGAGAATTCCTTACCCCCTATTCTCTGTCTCCTTTTTCTTCGTCTTCTAAGGTGTATTTATAGGTTTTGGAATGCCTAGAAGCCCTCAAAAGTGGCCTTTTCCGAATTGGACTTAACTTGGGCTCGGCAGGGACACGCCCGTGTGCGATTACTTCAGGCCATGTTCGAGCTTGTTAAAATGACATGGGCGTGTGCTATACCCGTGTGAATCGTGCTTCAATTATGCCAGATTGACACGGCCGTGTGGTCTGCCCATGTGAGGAGGTCCAGGCCGTGTTATTTCATAGTTTGGCTCATTTTCTCTGTTTTTGGCCCGTTTCTCATTCCTTTCGCTCTCCTATGCTCTCCTAAGTATAAAACATGAAATTAAAGCATTAGGAGCATCGAATTCACCCATTCTAATGAGAAATCATCCATAAAATGCATTAAACATGGGGTCAAAATATGTATAATTTACGGTTTATCAAATACCCCCACACTTAAGCATTTGCTTGTCCTCAAGCAAAATTCTCAACTCATAATCAAAATAAATTCTTTTCAACTTACAATTCCTATCGATAATATCTCAGAATAACCCATAGGTAATCATACATTGAGAATTCAACTAAGAAGAACATAAAAGTTTCAAACATTCCAAGTTGAGTATTTAATCATGCAAACGTAGGTGTTTCTCTGTATCTAAGTAATTACCTTTGATTCAGAATATCACAGAGTTTCACATCCTCACTAAAGATTCACTCAAATCACTCGAGGTGTTTGAGGACAATAAATGAAACACTCAATAGTCAATAATGAAAAGTCATTACCATAGGCTTGCATGAAAAATAAATATCCACCACTATAATTTAATATGACACATCAATCAAAAGGCCTTTAGAGGGTTGTAACGAGGCTTGGTTAGGGGGTGTGGTCACAAGCTGAAAGAAATGGTTAGAATCGAGATTGAATTGAAAAATTACCTAACTAGAAAAAGAGTTAATCTTTTCTTGCGTACAACAGAGCTTCTTCTCAGAAAATGAAATTACAGATATGTATACATACTTTTGTTTTTTTTTTTAAAACAAGTTAAAATAATATAGACTAACTATCAAGAACAAAACATAGCTAGGCAATCCATTCAACTCAAATTTCAACAAAAAATAGGGATTAATTTAAGGGATTTCAACAATAATGGGTTAAAGGTTAATATTAAGGGTAATACAAGAAATGGCTTGTTAGGCTCAAGGGGGTTTACTAGGGGTTAATCGTAGAGGTAGGCTTTTCATGGCATGAGTGGGTTAATCCTAAGTGCCTTAATCATTTTGACATATCAAATCAAATGGTGTGGTCTCGACATGCATAATCAAGCAAGTTCTAGAATAACAGTTCAATACTGACCCACTCAAAGCAATGATAAAAGTGAGCATGAAAGAATTAATAGATGCTCAAAAGGCTCAAAAATCTCACAAAATTATGGCTTTTTGATGTTTAGACTGTGAATTCCAATTCAAAGTAATACCTAGACTTGGGAAACAACCTATAATTTTAAATTCTTAAAATCAACTTATCATGCTTGATTCTTTAATCTCTTAAAGTTTAAACAATCAATGCATAAAGGCCTATTTTTTAATTCAAGATATATCAATCAAAATCATAAATCAATTAAAATTTATCCTAAATATGATATGAGAGTTTTTCAAGAGAACAAGATGATTATTCAGGGATTTTTCTGATAATGAAATAAATACCCCCTCCCCTACTTAAGATGTACATTGCCCTCAATGTACAAAGATAGATATTAGAGTATAAAAATAAGATAGGGACAGAAGTGAAACTTCTTGTATTAAGAATGGATGATATTCTTGGATTGACGAGATCAAGTATTAGGGATAATTCTGGATGGCAAGCTTGACTCTTAAGGTAAGCCCTTTTTTTAAAAAGGAAAAAAAATGAATCTTAAAAAAAATGAGTCTTAAAAACTTAATGAAGGAAAAAGAAAAGAAAATAAGATAATTATTCTAATTTTCAAGTAGCACGGCCAGTGCACATGCCCGTGTTGTTCGTGTCCCATTTGTGTTCGTCGCGAATTGTGATGTCGTCACACGGCCTTCTCGCACGCCCGTGTGTATAGGCCGTGTGGCTACAAGATCATGTCGCACAGTCGTGTCTGGCGTGGTTCACTTCTCCCACGGTCGTGTAGGTTGGCGCACGCCCGTGTCATTCTGGCAGTGTTGTCCACGGGTGCTGGACACGGGCGTGTCGCACGCCTGTGTTTATTTGGCAGATTCGACCACAATCATGTAGTACGGCCATGTCGTTTTATCACAGCCCGTGTTTGGGGAAATCTTCTACCTTGTTTCTGCACGGCCATATCGAACGGCCGTGTTTCTATCCATGTTGATCACACGGCCTTAAGCACGACCGTGTGCTAGGTCGTGTGGAGTTGGGAACCTGTGCTTTAAGTACTCTGTTAGTGACCTAAATGTTTAAAACTTGAAATGTAAATAATTTAAAACCATTAGTATTCGGGTTGCCTCCCGAGAAGCGCTTGTTTATAGTCTAAGCTCGACTGTTACCTTGTTGGTTTATTCAGGGCGGTTTGTGGAGTCCTAGCTCCTCTCCATTGACTTTAAAATTCTCACCATTATAAAGTTTGAGACGGTGTCCATTTACTTTGAAAGTACCGTATGATGGGTGACTTACCTCTATTGTGCCATATGGAAGAACATATTGAATTACGAAGGGTCTTGACCATCGTGATTTTAGTTTCCCGGGAAACAATTTGAGTCTTGAGTTGTATAGTAAGACGAGATCTCCAACTTCAAATTGTTTTCGTTGCTTTAAACGAACGTCATGGCACCGCTTTGCTACTTCCTTGTATAGGCGTGAATTTTTGTATGCATTAGCTCGCCATTCATCAAGCTCGTTCAGCTACATCAACTTGTTTTTTCCTGTAAGTTCGGGATCAAGGTTTAGAAATTTAATAGCCCAAAAAGCTTTATGCTCTAGTTCGAATGGTAGATGACAACATTTTCCATAAACAAGTCTGTAAGGTGATGTCCCTATGGGAGTCTTAAAAGCAGTTCTGTAAGCCCATAAGGCATCGTCTACTTTTGTTGCCCAGTCTTTTCTGTTTGATTCTATTATTTTTTCAAGGATCCGGTTGAGTTCTCGGTTTGCTACTTCAACTTGTCCATTAGTTTGAGGATGGTATGGGGTGGCTATTCTATGATGAACTCTGTATTTCTTAAGGTTTTTTTCAAATTGGGTATTACAAAAATGAGTGCCCCTATCACTGATAATTGCTCTAGGTGTTCCGAATCTCGAGAAAAGTTTTTTAAGGAAACGTACTACCACTCTAGCATCATTAGTAGGTAGAGCTTGGGCTTCTACCCATTTGGACATGTAGTCAACTGCTACTAAGATGTATTTATTCCCAAATGAACTGGGGAATGGGCCTACGAAATCGATACCCCAAACGTCAAATATTTTACATGAAAGCATATAGTTTTGAGGCATTTCATCACGTTTAGATATGTTACCTGTCCGTTGGCATTTGTCACATGAAGTAACATACCTAATAGTGTCTTTGAATAACGAAGGCCAATAAAAACCTGATTCAAGTATTTTGTGTGCTGTCTTAGTTCCATTATAGTGTCCTCCGGTTGGCCCTGAGTGGCAATGTTCCAATATTTTTGATATTTCTGATCCTGTAACGCATCGTCTGATGACTTGATCTGCAAATCTGCGAAACAGAAATGGATCATCCCAAAAGTAGTTTTTCACATTATTAAAGAATCGCGTCGTTTGCTGGTGTGTTAACCCTTTTGGGATAATGTTAGCAGCTAAAAAATTCGCGATGTCTGCAAACCAAGGTACCTCAGAGTTAGATATAGCGAAAAATTGTTCTTCAGGGAACGAATCATTTATTTTAACGCCATTTAGTTCTCTGGTATTGGATTTCTCCAGCCTAGACAGATGATCAGCCCCGAAATTTTTAGCTCCTTTCTTATCCTGAATCTCCAAGTCGAATTCTTGCAATAAGAGAATCCATCGAATGAGTCAAGGTTTTGCATCGGTTTTAGTTAAAAGGTAGCAAAGGGCGGAATGGTCAGTGTAAACAACAACTTTAGACAATATGAGATATGGTCGAAATTTATCAAATGCAAAAACCACAGCTAGCAACTCTTTTTTCGTAGTAGTATAGTTTTCTTGTGCAGCCGTTAAGGTTTTGCTGGTGTAATAGATAGGTTGAAAATGCTTGTCTCTTCGCTGTCCCAATACTGCACCTACTGTAAAGTCACTCGCATCACACATTAGTTCAAATGGCAAGTTCCAATCAGGTGCAATTATGATTGAAGCATTAATTAATTTATCCTTTAAAGTATTAAATGCTTCTAAACATTCCTGATCGAAGTTAAAAGGTATATCTTTTTCTAGCAATTTAGTCAAAGGCTTAGCTATTTTAGAAAAATCCTTAATAAATCTTCTATAAAAACTAGCATGTCCTAAAAAACTCCTTATAGCCTTAACCGAACTAGGGGGTGGTAATTTTTTGATTGTTTCTATTTTAGATTTATCCACCTCAATCCCTTTACTAGAAATTTTATGCCCTAATACAATACCTTTCTGAACCATGAAGTGACATTTCACCCAGTTAAGCACGAGGTTTGTTTCCTCACATCTTATTAAAACTCGTTTTAAATTTTTAAGGCAGAGATGGAAAGAGTTACCGAATACCGAAAAATCATCCATGAAGACTTCCATGATATCTTCCACGAGTTCGTCGAATATGGCTATCATACAGCGCTGAAAAGTGGCAGGAGCATTACATAATCCAAAAGGCATTCTACGATAAGCGAACTTACCATATGGGCATGTGAATGTCGTCTTCTCTTGATCTTCAGGAGCTATTGGGATTTGGAAGTAACCAGAGAGTCCGTCTAGAAAGCAGTAATACATGTGTTCAGATAATCTTTCCAAGATTTGGTCAATAAATGGCAAGGGAAAGTGATCTTTACTTGTGGCATCATTCAGTTTCCTGTAGTCTATGCAAACTCTCCACCCTCTGACTGTTCTTGTTGGGATTAATTCATTATTCTCATTGATCACAATCGTCATACCTCCTTTCTTGGGGACAACCTGCACTGGACTTACCCAAGAACTGTCAGAAATAGGATAAATAATTCCAGCATCCAGAAGTTTAATTACCTCGGCTTTTACAACTTTTTTCATGTTGGGGTTCAGACGTCTTTGAGCTTGCACACATGGTTTGTATTCATCTTCCATCAAAATTTTGTGGGTGCAAAAAGAAGGGTTGATTCCTTTAATGTCATAAATTTTCCAAGCTATGGCCTTTTTATGTTCTTTTAATACTTGGATTAATTCCTCTTTCTCCTTGGGTTGCAAATTAGAAGCAATAATAACTGGTAATGTAGAATTATTTCCAAGGAATGCGTATTCTAAGTGGTTTGGTAATTGTTTAAGTATCAGTTTGGGAGGCTTCTCAATAGAGGGTTTTTGCTTAAGTTCATCATTTATCTTAATGCCCTCATATTCTACTTGTCTTGACGAATGGTCATTAGGTTCCTCACCTGTCTCCTCGTCTTGAGCTGGATACAGTTCTGTCGTCTCCTCTTGTATAATTTCCTGAAAAGAGTCTTGAGTAATATGATAAATAGAGTCAATGAAATAACATGAATCATTCTATTCCCTAGAGAATCTCATAGCATCATAAATTTTAAAGATAATCTCCTCGTCACCTACTCTAAGTACCAATTTACTGTCTCCCACATCGATCATAGCTCTAGCAGTGGCTAGGAATGGGCGCCCTAAAATTAGGGGTACTTCTACATCTTTATCCATGTCGAGCACAACAAAATCAATAGGGAATATAAATTTATCTACTTTTACGAGTACGTCTTCTATAATACCCTTAGGATATTTAACAGATCTATGGCTAATTGAATACTCATCCTAGTAGGTTTAGGTTCCCCAAGACCAAGTTGTTTGAACATTTTATATGGCATCAAATTAATACTAGTGTCTAAATCAGCTAGTGCTTTTTCAACATTCAGACTACCAATTAAGCAAGGGATAGTAAAACTTCCTGGATCTTTCAGTTTGGTTGGCAGCCTGTTTTGGATTATGACTGAGCACTCCTCGTTGAGTTCTACTATAGATAAGTCCTCGAACTTTCTTTTATTTGTTAGAAGCTCCTTCAAAAATTTTGCATAGGTAGGCATCTGCGAGATGGCTTCAACAAAAGGTAATTTGATATGTAATTGCTTAAAAAGTTCAAGAAACTTATCGAATTATGCATCAATGTGATCTTTTTTTAATTTTGCTGGATATGGAACTGGTGGTTTATATTCCTCCGGCACTGGTTTGTCACTATTTTCGGGTTTTTCATCCCTCCTTTCACTTTCCACGGCCTCTTGCACTAACTTCTTTTCAGATTCCGCTAACACTTTCCCACTCCTTAGTGTAACTACTTTGACATGCTCTCTTGATTTGGTGTTACTAAGTAAATTTCCTAGTGGTCTTTCCGAGATCAGTTTGGATAGCTGGCTTATCTGAGTTTCAAGCTCTTGGATCGATGTTTGTTGATTCTTAAGTGCTGCCTCGGTGTTCTGAAAATGGGTTTCTGACACTGATATAAACTTTGAGAGCATCTCTTCAAGGTTTGGCTTCTTTTCCTGTTGGTAGGGTGGTTGTTGGTAGCCCGGAGGATGTTGTGGTCTTTGATTTCCTTGACCGCCCCACGAGAAATTGGGGTGGTTCCTCCAACCTGCATTATAAGTGTTACTGTATGGATTGTTTTGAGGTCGAGGATTATTACCCATGTAATTTAATTGCTCGTTATCCATGTTGTGGCCATAAGGTTGGTATTTCGAATGGTTTGTTCCACCGCTACTTGTTTCGCACTGCATTACTGGGTGAACCTATGAAGAATTAAAAAAAGCATCAATCTTTTTATTTAAGAGTTCTACCTGATTAGAGAGCATGGTGACCGAATCGACATTATAAACGCCGGCTGTTTTCATTGGCTTTGTCCTCATGACTTGCCACTGATAGTTATTCAGTGACATCTCTTCTATAAACTCATAGGCATCTTTTGGTGTTTTATTGTTAATGGTTTCGTCAGCAGCTGCGTCAACCATTTGCTGAATCGATGGATTTAGACCATTGTGAAATGTTTGTACTTGGAGCCAAAGGGGTAACCCATGGTGACGGCACAAAAGGTCCTTGTATCTCTCCCATGCATCGTAGAGTGTTTTTAAATCCATCTGCACAAAAGAAGAGATATCATTACGTAATTTAGCCATTTTAGCCGACGAAAAATATTTTAGTACAAAATTTTCGGTCATTTGTTCCTAAGTAATAATTAACCCTCGTGGTAACGAGTTCAACCACTGTTTAGCTTTGTTCCTCAATGAAAAAGGGAATAACCGAATATGAATGGCATCATCAGAAATGCCATTAATTTTAAATGTATAGTAAAATTCCAAAAAAGTTTGTTTAGTGAGCGTTGGGATCTTACTCCTGCAAACCATCAAACTGAACAAATTGTTGTATCATCTGAATAGTGTTAGGTTTTAGTTCAAAAGTATTTACAGCTACAGCAGGTCTAACTATGCTAGATTCAGTTCCTGATAAAGAAGGTTTAGCATAATCATACATAGTGCGTGGAGCAGGATTTTGATTAATTGCAATTGCAGGAGGTAGCTGATTGCCTTGGTTTTCAACCATCTCTTCGGTTGGGGTTGAGTATCGTCTTCTTGCTCGTTCTCTGTGTATCTTAAGCTTCGCCTTATTTCTCTTTGGTTTTTACGAGTTGTTCAATCGATTTCTTAATCAAAAAGTAGTGGCCCTCACGGGTTTCTTCTAGTCATAAACTATGAAAACCTGCCAAGAGAAAGAAAGAGTAGGTTAATAAATAATAATAATGATAAAATTAAATTAAATTGCAAGAAAAATAAAAGGCTAAAGTAGTAAAAATTAAGCGTTCCTAATATCTTAGTTCCCCGACAGCGGCGCCAAAAACTTGATCGCGAGGTTTCGTGATAGGTTTTAAAAATTTATAATTAATCGTTCTTGAAACTAACTATTATCGCGATTTAGGCAAGTGTACCTATCGAACAGTGGTATAGTTTTAGCAAGACCGGATTGTCGAACCCAAAGGAACTATAATGACTGTCTTTTTTATTATCTAGCCTAAGAATAATGGGGTTTTGTTTTAATTAACTAATTATCTAAACTAAGAACGCACAGAGAAAAGAATTGGGGAATTACTTTTGGGAAAAATCGATTGACTTATGACAATACTTAAGGAAAAATCTACCTAGACTTTACTTGTTATTCTGGCTTCGAATCGGACGATTTATTCATTCAACCTATTCCGTAGAGATCCCTAAGTTATGTTATTATCCCTATTCAAGACTAATAACGTCTAATCCCTAGATTGAATAACTGAGACTTTTCTTTAATTAACACTCTAGGGTTGCATTAACTCGATCTATGGATCTCCTTATTAGGTTTCACCCTAATCTGGTAAAATCTTGTCACCCTATTTCTAGGCGCGCAATCAACTCCGCTTAATTATGACAAAAGTACTCTTAAACAGGGTCTATTTCTCCTCTGAATAAGAGCATGTCTTGAATCAGTATCCTGGGATATAAAAACAAGAATTAAGAACACATAATTAAGAACAAGTTAAATATTTATCATACGATTCAGAAAATAATATCAAGATTCATCTTAGGTTTCATTCCCCTTAGGTATTTAGGGGTTTTAGTTAATAACTAAATAAGAAAACATCTCAGAAGAATAATGAATACAAAATATAAAGAAAACCCAAAACTACTGAAAGGAAATTGAGGAGAGATCTTCAGCCTTGATGATGAATCTAGCTTCTGGGATGGATCAATCAGCATCCTTGGAGTAATTTCTTACCCCCTATTCTCTGTCACATTTTTCTTCCTCCTCTAGGGTGTATTTATAGGCTTTGGAATGCCTAGAAGCCCTCAAAAGTGGCCTTTTTCAAATTGGACTTAACTTGGGCTCGGCAGGGACACGCCCGTGTGTGATTACTTCAGGTCTTGTTCGAGCCCGTTAAAATGGCTCACGCGTGTGCTATACCCTTGTGAATCGTGGTTCAATTATGGCAGATTGACACGGCCGTGTGGTCTGCCCATGTGAGGAGGTCCAGGCCGTGTTGATTTCGTACTTTGGCCCATTTTCTCTATTTTTGACCTGTTTCTCATTCCTTTCACTCTCCTATGGTCTCTTAAGTATAAAACATGAAATTAAAGCATTAGGAGCATCGAATTCACCAATTCTAATGAGAAATCATCCTTAAAATGCATTAAACATGGGGTCAAAATATTTATAACTTGCAGTTTATCACTACGGGTGAAAACCCTATTTGTGAGATCTATGAACACAGCCGAAGCATTCGTCAAACCAAATAGCATGACAAGGAACTTGTAATGCCCATAATGAGTTCTAAAAGTAATATTATACACATCAGCTTCTTTAACCATTAACTGATGATACCTAGAACGGAGATCAATTTTTGAAAACACTGATGTCCCACGAAACTGATCAAACAGATCATCGATCCTTGGAAATGGATACTTATTCTTTACCATCAATTTATTCAACTAATGGTAATCAACACACATTCTCATAATACCATCTTTTTTTTCACAAAAAGAATTAGTGCTCCTCATGGAGACATACTAGGTCAGATGAACCCTCTACTGAGAAGTTCTTGAAGTTGTACTTTCAACTCCTTCGGTGCCATATGGTAAGGAAGAATGGAAACCAGAGCTGTCCCAAGCAAAATCTTAATACTGAACTTGACCTCCCTATCCGGGGGTATCCCTAGTAATTCCTTGAGAAAGACGTCTGAAAATTCTCTAATTATTCGAATATCCTCAACAGAGTATCCCACAGAACTCGTATCATCACATATGCCGGAAACGCTTCACATCTTTTTCGGATTAACTTTTTAGCAGCCATTAGAGCGGAGCTTACATAAGAGAGGTAATCTCAACGCTTACCAACCATAGAAATCTCCGTATCATCCTCAAATCTCAGAGTTACTCTCTTAATAGCACAATCCAAACTGACACGATGCTCCACAAGTTAGTTCATACCCAGAATCAAATCAAACTCATCGAAAAGTAACTCCATCAGATTAGTCAAAAACATAGCACCTTAAATTTCTAGCGGACACTGCTTATACACCTTACTAACTTGTACAGACTGACTCAACAGACTAATTACAAAAATGCCATTAGAAGTATCCTCAGTAAGAATCCCCAAGTTACTAGAAACAGTGCTAGCTATGTATCAATAGGCTGAACCAATATCTATCAATGCAAAATAAGGAACAGAATGAATGAAAAATGTACCAGCTATCACATCGGTGACATCTGTAACACTATGTCATGTCCGTCACAAGACTAGGGTTAAGAGGTATTACCAGACATATCAGAACATTTTATCATCAATTCACAAACATTATCCATACATTATAGCATAATAGTCAAACATCATCACAAAGTCCCTTTCTTATGTCAACGAGACCTTAAACAAGCTTTAGGAATGGGTCGGGACTAAACCGAGCACATACAAAATTTTCAGACACTTAGAAAAATTTCATGAAATCATAGGTCACAGCCCATGTGAACAAGCCGTGTGCCTTTCACGGCCACTAGACACGCCCATGGCGCAGGCCCTGTGAAAACAGGGCATACATACTGACTTGGGGTACATGGCCAACCACATGCCCGTGTGCTAGGCCATGTGCCATTTAGGGGGTATACTAACTTATGTCACACGGTCAGTCACACGGCCGCGTATGAGTCTGTGTGACACACACGGCAAGTAGACACGCCCGTGTGTCTAGACCATGTCAAACTTGTAGGGTATACTGACTGAATTCAAAAGGGTACTCCAGGGGACACACGACTGTGTAACATGACCGTGTGTCGCACACGGCTGAGACACAGGCCCGTGTTTCTGCCCGTGTAGACAAAAATAGTTCATTTGAAAAGCCAATTTGCCACCCTAAAAAGGGTCATCCCTACAAGCATCAACCAAAGCATAATTCATGACGAAATGGCAATCAAAACCATACCTAAAACATGCATAATTCAATCCACAATATCACCTATCAATTTCATACTCAATTTCATATCAAAGCATACCATTTCATCTACCAAATCATACCAAAATGGCCATTCACACAAAACCATATATATATACATCAATTATATCATTTTTCCATCACATAGTCTATACCAAGACAAATCCCATAGTCTCAATCATATTCTTGCCATATCACATGGCAGGAAATACACATAACACATATCATAACATCATTAGCCTATACATGTCATATATTAATATTTACAATATCAAAAGTACCAAAATATCATTCAATAGTGTGATGACGATCCTTGATGATCCTCGAGCTCACAGTAGCTTCGATAATCTATAAAACAATTGAAAAACACACAAAGTAAGCTTTCCAAAGCTTAGTAAGCCATATACAAATACACTTATCACATAAACAATTATAGATCAATTCATACATATGACTCATGGCAAAACACAATTGTAAGATCATATTTCTCATATAGCTCAATTGTTCATAATCAATTGCTTATAAACACTTCACATTTTCATATAGCTCACATATCAAAAGATCATATTCATACTCACCTTTGTTGCCAATTTCCATATACATTTCATACGTACCTGAATCAGATATACATTCACATAGTTATTCATTTCTCGGAATGCCGATTGAACCATTCGAAATTAATAAGGATACTTGGATAGCTCAAAAAGCTCATACAATGCCAACATCCCAGACATGGTCTTACATGTAATCAAATATCGATGCCACTGTCCTAGAAAGGGTCTTACACGAAATCATATATGATGTCGATGTCCCAGACATGATTTTACACATAAATCTCAAATCGATGCCAACGTCCCATACATAGCCATACACGAAATCTCATATCGGAATCCTATGTCATGACATATGTATCCTAACTATTTCTATGGTTCTTACAAGGCTTTTCGAACTTTGTCACATTATCGAAACTTTCTCGAATTTCACATATTCAGCTCCCATATCCATTCACCACAATTCAAATATCATATAAATAATAATAATTCAATTTAACACATTTATTTGTATATCGACTTACCTCATACGAGAACAAACGGAAACGAATGGCTATTCAACTACTTTCGTTTTCCCCCGATCTAATTCTGTTTTCTTTGATTCTTGATCCAAACACATTCAATTTTAACTTATTCAATCTCACATTCATTCAAATCAATCCATGAACACATATTTAGGGCATTTTACGATTAGCCCTCATATTTTCACATTTTAACACTTTAGTCCTTAATCACAAAAATCACAAAATATACAAAATTTCCATATACACATGGTTAGCCGAATTTTCCCTTAGTTCATATAAGCCCATATATTTCATTTATTTCACATTTTAGTCCCTCTAAATATCATTTTCACAATTTAGCCTAATGTACTCAAATTTATCAAAAATCCAAAGACAAAACATATTTATCAAACACATATATTTCATTTTTCACCAAATAACATCACAAAGATCACAATTTCATCAATGGTACAACTCAAAATCATCATCAATTCCAGAAATTGAGACATGGGCTAGATAGAACACTAAGCAACAATAAAAAAACATAGAAATCATCGAAAACGGATCAAAACACATACCTAAATTGTGCTTGACAATGGCTGAATGAGCAAAGCTTTAAAACCCTTTCTTTTCTTTTATTTTCGGTATGAAAAGATGAAAAAAAATGGCCATATTTTTGTTTTGTTTTAATTAATACATAATAATACATCAATTACCATTTTATCCATGATTAATAAACATATAAAACATTAACATTAAGGCCATTAATGTCCACTCACCATGTAAATGGCATATTAACAACATAAGGACCCCTCACTTAAAGAGACATAGCAATTAAACACTTCAACAATTAAAAGGCCACTTTTACACTTTCTGCGATTATGTCTTTTTTCACAAATCAACACACAATAAAATTTGCACACATCTTAATTCACATACTATAAGCATAGAAAATAATATTTAAATATTTTTCTGACTCGGATTTGTGGTCCCGAAACTACTATTTTGACTAGGCTCCAAACCGGGCTGTTACAATATCTCTATCCTTGCAACACCTCACCGTATATACTAATGTAGGTTGTCTTGCCTCGATCTGATTAACACATCTGCTCAGTGCTCTCTACCCTCAACCCATACCATTAGCACCCCTAGCCTGACCACGGCCCCTAAGTGGCTGCTGAACTGCTCTCTGTGCCTGAACCAAACCCAAAGCTGGAGCTTGCACTTGATTGACCCGAAGACTACAATCCTTAAGGCGGTGTTCCATAGACTCGTATCAGAGACAAGCTCTCAACCTCCTCCAACATTCATTCAGATGGTGTTTACCACAATCTCTATATAGTTGTATCCCAACAATAACAACTGGTACCTCAACCTGCGGAGGCCCATCAAACTTGGCCCGTTTCTTAGGCTACTAAGCAAAACTAGAAGAACCCGAGTCTATCTTATTTTTATTCTGGCCCCTCTCCTTATCCCTCTTTTCGTGCTCTATGCATTTAATTTCCTCAGTGATTTGTGCCTTTTCCACTAAAGTTTCGAAAACACTGTAACACCTCTAACCCATATTCATTGCTGGAATAGGGTTACGAAGCATTATCGAAAACTTTTAACATAAAAACATTCATTCTAAAACATTTCATAAATCATATCATAGTCTATGCAAACACTTGCATTATGTCCCTTTTTTAAGCCCTCAAGGCCTTAGAAACACTTTAGAAACGATTCAGGACTAAATTGAAAACATTTATAACTTCATGCAAAAGATAAAAAAATTCATACTATAAGGGTCACACAGCCGTGTGGCCAAGCCGTGTGACTCACATGACTGAGACATACGCTCGTGTCTCAGGCCGTGAGGGTATTCGAAGTAGGGACAGACGGTCGTGTCTCAGCCCATGTCTGTGCTCGTGTAACTCTCTGACTTGGTTTACGTGGTCAAGCTACAAGCCCATGTTCCAGGTCGTGTAACTCTCGAAATGTAACCTCTAAAAACTTACAAGGGACATACGATCGTGTCGTGTGACCGTATGTTACACATGGTTGAGATAGGCTATTTTCAAGCCATTTCTTTCACCTAAAATATGCTCATACATACAAGCTCTTGTACCTATTTCAAGCATTCAAAAATATACCTAAAACATGCATAATAAAGCTAGGTCAATATGGTATTTATCCATACAACCAATATGCCCAAAAGGCACCTCAAAGCAAGCACTCAACGTAACAACACATATGCATAATTGGTCATCTTACTACCATTTTAAAACATGTCATGCTTAACTTATACCTTGTCATTAGAACTTATCATTTGAACTATAGTTTTCATGCATCCCAAATATACATATATCTAACTTATACATATTTAACCATAACTTATCCATATATACATATATATAGTTTAATTTTATACCAAGTTATACAACAATTGACCACATGCCAAAATCACATTCAAACATACCGATTTGGTTATTCAAAAAACAACTTCAAATGACCATTTCCATTCCAACCATCAAGGCCATCTAAATGACACAAATCTAATCATATCTAGCTAATTTCAACAATTAACATGTATACAAACCATATTTCAATCATGCACATCTATTCAAAGCCTTACCAAAGCATACCATATATTGACCATGTTGAGGTCAACTCATCATATATCACTTTGGCCATTCAAACATCTTTAACACATTATCAAATTAACACATGTTAACAAGGCACCAAATGTACCAAGGCTTCATCACCCAAAATGACCTAAACATGTCAAACTATCAATTGACATTCAACTAATCATTAATCATAAGTCCACGTATACATTCCATTATAACATTAACCAAGACATCAAAATCTACTGATATAATTGATGGATAGTGTGATAGATCTCCAACAAGCTTCCAATCCGATCTAGCTTTCAATAATTTGAAAAGTAAAGAAAAAACAACTACATACGTAATGAATGCTTAGTAAGCCCGCATAATTTTAGTCATATCAATCCATTTCAAATATGAAATTTATACAAATAAAAAAATCCTATACCAATACCGCAAGATTCATGAAACCATAATCAACAACTCACAAAGTGAATAAAATCATAGCATCACATATACATATCATCCCTAACATAGTAGGATTTTATAAAACTTTAAACCCTTTTAAATGTTCTTATTTTCATTTGCATTTCATTACTTTCCATTGCATTTACTTTCTTTAACTTAAACAACAACATCAATTTAACTCATCATTTCTTTTTTTTATCATTTTACACTTCAAGTATGAACTTACTATTTCAGTACCTTTCTACACCCGTGTCATATGCTTAACACACAAGACAAAAGTGTATCATCAACCATAGCCATAAGCCAGTGCATTTAAACATAGCTCTTCTGGAATTAACCACATGATAAACCATTTCATAAGAAATTACATAATTTAAACCTTACCAATTCTTTCATGAACACAAGCATATTTCCATTTGGGTACTTACCATTTCAATGTATAACTTATAAGTAAACATAATACAATCGAACCAATAGCTTGGCACATGCCTAAGCATCAAACAACAACACATGTTAGCATACTTGAACATATTTCACATGAATTCAACATGGATAATCATTATACTTGAATATGATTCAATTTGGATATAACATCCTTCATAACATAACATGCTTTCCATGTATCTCATCATGTCAATGTATTTCATGTAAACATGTATTTGCTCATATTGAACATTTACTGTTTCCTTTCCAATTCATGCCCATTGGACAGAATAGAATATCGTTGGATACTCGAATAACTCACACAAAATGTGCTAACTTATATAACCGTAATCCTTCAATTCATGTACATATATGCTCACATGAGCTGTGAATAAGTATGCTCACACAAACTATGAAAACAGGCCTGCTCACATGAGCTGTTGAGTATCCGCAACACATGCCGAACCTCAACCATCGGTAAGACATTCAAGACCAGCACCCAAATCATGTAAACCCTAATGACATGTCAGTTGTATCCTACGAATTACTAAGGTTCAAACGGGGCTTGGTAGTTATCGTACGTTATTGAATTTCTATCATTTCTTGACATAATAAATTACACAATAACATCTATATATTAATTCATGTACAATAGAATAGCACATTAAACAATCAATTTAACTCACATTTAAGTGTTTATAAATCTTACGAACTTACCTGGCTAAATTGCAAAAAAGTCATAGTACAAGGGCATTTTGATAATTTTCCATTCTCCTCGATTTTCCACCCAATCTTGATCTAAATTAATAATTTCATTCAATATGTTAATTTGGACAGTAAAAAAATGTATTTTATGCAATTTAGTCATTTTTTACATTTTTACAAAATTACCCCTAAAGTTTTACTTTTATTTAATTTAGTCCCTGAGCCTAAAACATGCAAATTAACCATTTTTACCCAAAATTGAGCCTATTTGAATACTTATGGCATCCAATACATTCCATTCATGCAACAATTTCACATCAAACCCTTGTACTTTTACTATTTTAACAATTTAATGCTTGTAAAATTTATCAAAAATCACTTAATAAAATACTTTTAAATAACAACTAATATTTCAAATTCATCATTTAACATCTAAAATCACAAGGTTCATCAATGGAAAAATTCAAAATCGAAGGTACGAGCTAGCTGGACCTAGTTGTAACGATCTCAAAAACATAAAAATCATTAAAAATGTAGCTAAAATGACATACCATGCCAGCTTCAAAGTGAAAATCGAAGCTTCAAAACCTTCCATGGAGTTTTTCATCTTTCAAATTCAGTGAAGGAAACATAAAAAAGATGATTATGGATTTTGGTTTTGTTTTATTTTATTTTAATATACCAAATTACCATTTTAACCTTGGTTAATAAATAAATAAATAAAACGCCAATTTCATGCCCATAATTGTCCACTAACTCCTTGGATGGTCTAATTACCATTTAAGTCTCTTTTCCTTTATTCAATTAACCATTTAATCACTCAAATCAAATAGTGATAAAATTTTACATATTTTATTATTCACTCATTTTAATTAATTAACTATCGAAACGTTAAAATTTTTCAACAAAAATTTAATACCACCTTAATGACACTCCATAAATATTTATAAAGATATTTACGGCTTGATTTATAGAAATGACGTCCTAATACCTCATTTCTAAAACCACTTGACCTTAGGGTTATACTCGACCACAGATTTATCGACCTAAGTCAACCCAATAAACTCGTGTCTACAAGCCTCAATATATCTTGCCCTCACATACTTATTCTGGAAGACGTTACAAAAGAAATCCCAATTCAATCACTGAATTTGGGTGCCTTGCTCAATAATCTGCCACCACTGATATGCTTCATCACGAAGCAAGGATACTGCACCCTTCAGTTTTTGCTCGGGGGTGCAGTCTAAGTCGTTCATAATCCTTTTAGTGGCCTCTAACTAGTATTCGGCCGTAGTTGAGGAGACCCCAGCAACTCCCCTAAATAGCTCAGCTCTATTAGACCGAAGTTGTTCTATTTTCGGCCCTTGACTACAAGATATAGTATGGGTCCTAACGACCCTCTCTAACACTTTCAACATGGCTTAGGAAAATATGTTGTCCCCAACTGTCTAAGCCTGAGACATAGTCTCAATAGTTGGTGTCCCCATAGTCTCACTCGTGTTTAAATTGGGCATGCTACCCATAGAAGATGGCTCAGCTTGAGCCCCTCTTCAGTGCCCATGGGTGCCTCATCCATGAGTTCCTTGTGAACTCATTATATTAAGTTACCTACAATTTCAGAATTTTATGTATTAGTTGAATTTTGTTATCGCAAGCCCTAAGTCTAAAATTTTATCAAAAGTTTTTTTACAAAATCAACACAGCTTTTAACTAAAGCAGAGAAGTTCTAACTGTAACACCCGTGCCGATACTGTTGTTTGAGTCGAACGCGAGGTGCTATGAGACTTAATTACTTTGTTTTCATAGTCCATTTAAAAAAATTTCCAGACAGTGGCTAAGCTGCGTCCTTTGTCACCTTAAAAATCATATCTCAATTCCAAAACTCAAAAACTGATTCCGTAAATTTTTCCTGAAATTAGACTCATATATCCATCTGTGAATTTATTTCTAGAATTTTTGGTCAGGCCAATTGGTACAGTTTATTAGTTAAAGTCTCCCCGATTCGGGTTCGACTACTCGACCTTCATGTATTACGACTTGGATATCTCCTGTACAGAGCTTCAATACTCATGCCGTTTGTTTCTAATGAAACTAGACTCAAAGGGGAATCTATACATATAAGGCATGAGTTCTAATTGTCTCTGGATAATTTATGGTAAATTTTTTTTTAAAGTCGAAACAGGGGATCCAGAAACCGTTCTGGCCCTATTTCACGAGAACTTTAATATCTCTTAATATACTGTTCATATGATCGTTTCGTTACTTTCATATGAAAATAGATTCATCAAGGTTCGATTACATAATTTATTCACTATTTAATTCCATTCCTACAAATTTTAGTGATTTTTCAAATCCACACCACTGCTGCTGTCACCATCTGTTTTCAAGGTAAACTTTACCTATTTCGTGGTTTCCATGGACCAACTAGAGTTTTGTCATACATAGGTCCACATATGATCATATTTAGCCATTCCAATGGCTGATCATTTGCCCAACACTTCCATTCCAGTCCATAGTCACATCATGAAACCATATATATATACATAAACACAAATGGTCTAATGCCATACTCCACTTCTACGAGCCATTTTCACATGGCTGTACACACATATATCACAAAAAGTACTTGAAAAACAACAAAGGGTAGTCCTATACATGCCATATCCAGAGTTCAACTAAAAGAGTACCAAAAGGGCTTTGATAGTGTGGATGACTTGACTTTGATGATCCCGAATCCGATGGCTAACGAACAAAATCTAGAAAACAAAGAGCCAAAGCAGCGGGGTAAGCATTTTAATGCTTAGTAAGTCTCAAGTAATGAAATCAGCTTTGACTAAAGTATTACATTCACATAGCTAAATGAATCACTTTATTGATACACATTCTCATAATCATACTTACTTCACGCTTCATCAACATATACACACACAAGGTATCAACCTATCTAAGAGCCGAAAGTTCGTTAGTCGATTGAGCGAATACTATTTAAAACGAATCAACTTTTCCGATGCACATGCAAACATACCTTATCGTTTGGGTTTTTCGGCGTATTAATTAAAATTATTATAGCACAAATCGCTCACCTTCAAACCCAAGTTTCTTGAGTTTAGCGGGATATAACCACACGCCTAATTGCCTTGGTCTTAACCCGGACATAGCAACTTCGTACAAATGCCTTGGTCTTAGCCCGGATATAACAACTCGCACAAATGCCTTCGGGTCTTAGCCCGGATATAACAACTCGCACAAATGCCTTCGGATCTTAGCTTGGATATAACAACCCACACAAATGCCTTCGGGTCTTAGCCCGGATATAACAACTCGCACAAATGCCTTCGAGTCTTAGCCCGGATATCATTCAAATGCTCATGCACACATATATCAATATTCATGACACATCCATATTTCATTTCCGTTACTAAGGCTCAAACACAAATCATTTATCAAACCTTTCCAATTTCGGCTCAATAGCCACACACAAAGAGCATGATTTCAATTGGCTTTATAACATAGGCTCTATGCACATTCGGCTATCCGCCATAATATGACAAATCATTTCAATATAAATCAAGTAGGGTCATTACTCAAGACTTACCTCGGATGTTGTCGAGCGATTTCGACGACTATTCGCTCACTTTTCCTTCCCTTATCCAACTTTGGTCCTCTAAGCTCTTGAGCTTAATTCAAACAAATAGAGCTTATTTAATAATTTATCAATTTAACAATCCGATTAAAACATTTATATTATAAAATTAGGCGCGAATAGCTTTATTGACTAGTTATTCAAGTATTATACATGTGCTCTACTCATGCACCACCGAATAATAGGACTAGCTTAATACCTTGCATTTTCGAATTCATAGACATCATTTCGTTCCTCACAACACACATTTTGTCCCTAACCATCATAAGAGCCCAAGGCATCACTTACAATGCCGAATTCCAATTAAGTCTACCATCATAGCATTATCATATTTATGCACTTGGTAAGTTGCGTTTGAACACATTCGGCACTAGGTGTCCAAACCAATGTTCCTCGAACATTAAACTCAATTTATAACCCATTCAAAATTCCTTAGCAACAAGCATTTAACAACAATGTACTTAACCAATTCCTTAAGCACACATTCGGCAACATATATATATATGTCAATGACTAAAACACTTAGGCCGATTCTTTCCATTTTGTATCTATGCACCTATTTGATCATTAGTTTAGTTCAAACACCCTTACACCAAGATTCATCCAATTTAACAAGAAACACAAACCTAAATCCTCAATAGCTACCATGGCGAAAGTTCTAGTCATCCCAAAATCAAAATTCTTAGCATGGGCTACCTAGAGGATTTGATGACTAGTTCAAATCTCAAACCATTTAACATACTTATCAAAATATATAACATTACCACCATTTTCTTTAACCTCTACCATGGCCGAATGTTCATATCACCATCCATTTCAAAGATTTCGGCATGGTTAAGTAAGGACTTAGAATCTAGCTTAAAACCATGCTAAGATTTTAAAGGACTAGCTTGAGTTTCTTACCTTAATGAAGGCCTACCATGGCCGAATGGCTCCTCCTCTTCCTCTCTTAGAATCGGCCAAGAAGAAAACATGAGAAAGACTCCTTTGTTTCTTTTCTCTTTTCCTTATTTTATTTACTTATGTTATAAAATATAAGCTACTAACTAATAATTAATACATATTATGTGCATATAAGCCCATCATGGCGGCCACTACTTATGATATATGGGAAATTTGACATGCAAACCCCTCATTTTTGCATGCATGATCAACTAGTCATCACACATTTCCCCATCATACTTTCAAAGTTTACTACTAGGTCCTTTCTAGTGAAATTCACATTTATAACTCTAAATCAAAACATCAAAAATGTCACACATGAGTTAACACATATTATAGGCATCAAAATAAATTTTAAATTATTTTTATGCCTCGGTTTTGTGGTCCCGAAACCACATTCCGACTAGGGTCGTTTTAAGGCTGTCACACTAACACTATAGTGTTTTTCTAAAATACAAAGTATAACTAAAGCAGAAGTGCTTACAAGATCGACATCGGAGACTTAGAAATTTTTCACAAACTCATTTACCAGAATAACTAAAAAATACAAAATATTTTAAACATTTTTCATAAAAATTTGAATCCAAAAATCGCAGCCCGAGTTTTGAACCCAGCTCTGATACCACCAAATGTAACACCCCAACCTGTCCTAGACGTTATGGTCGAATCCTGAGGAATTACATACGTTCGTTTGGAAATTAGAAACTTAAAATTCAAAAAAATTTCGCAAAATAATACTTGATAATGATATGTCCAATTTTTAGGGGAAAATACCTTATTCAGTTAATTATTTTTAATTCTATAAAAAACATTTATAGGATCACTTAATTTTGTAGTGGAATTTTTAAGTTAAACAGATTTTTGAAAAAGTTAATTAGAGTTTTCAAAATTGTAACTTGGTTTTGAAAATTCAGTGCATTGTAGTTTGAAATAAAATATTCAAAATACGATAAAGTAGTTCAAATGAAATATAAAATCCAAAAAAAATAATAGTCCCGAAAAAGTCCAAATAAAACAATCCTGTTGAAAATAATTCTTAAACTCAACAAAATTAAGGAAACATCAATTTAAATCGAGGTCTTGCTATGCTGATCTGTTTTAAGTTTGCTTGTTACATGAGAGGAAAACATACAAAAAGTGAGCTTATGAGCTCAGTATGCAACATATCTCAAACAAAAATTCATATGCATATAAATTAATAGATAATGTTTAAAATTCATGCCCAGATATAGAATCATATACGTTTTCATAAACAGATACAGATGCATATTCAGATGCAAAATTAAACCTAACCCCTGTCCACTACACACCATCTCCATCAATCTCTACACACTAAATAGGGTAGCAAGTACCCATCTAACCTTACACACCAGTAAGTGAGCATATGTCACTTTCAGAAGTAGTGTAGCCAAGCTGCCAGATAGTAATATACGGTAAACAGCTAGAAACTTATATATGTGGCTGAGCCACTAGAACAAATATATGTGGTTTCAAACCACCAGATAAGATAGATAATTAAATTGTCAACACTTCCTCTGTCACATCATATCCCACCCCAATGCACATGCACATACTAACATAAATTAAATATGCTTATGTCATGCATACTTTTCACATCAAATCATGATATCCGAATCATCAGAATATAGATCATGTCAACATATTTCATAAACCAAGTCCATATTACTTACAATAATATACTATCAAACGTCATATTTTCGAGTCCTAATGTTCACTATGAATCCTAGGGAGTAACTAAATACGAATCACATACCAATACAGAACTAAGCAAAATTTTCAGGAAATGGGCCCACACACTCATGTGGCCCACACGGCCAAATTGGGCCAGCCCATGTGGTCCACACGACCATGTGACGTCAACAGTAGGTTTTTCGACATCGCATCATTCACTGTCTTTCAAGTTTTCCATTACACGAATGAGTATTCCAGTACCTAAATTAACAATTTGAAACATAAGAATCATCAAAGATATACAAAAACCAAGTCACTAATTCGATCACAAATACCAAACGATTAGCCCAAACAACTGAACCAGCCCTCATTTAGACTTTAATCACTTACCCTTTTAATGCAGCAGCCTAAACAATGTCTAGATCACTAGAGGGTTACCGAATGTCTCAGAAACTTCTCCTAAGACTGTATGAGATACCAAAATCACTTGAAGGCTAATTCCTCAATGTAACTTAATACTCAAAACAAAAATCCATCACCCATAAGATTTCACAACCTTACCTGACATTATAGTCACACACAGCTACACTAGCAGGGGATTTGGAGACAATAAAAGAAAGAATAATATGTGAAGAAGAAAGAATTTGAAACGACAAAATATAGGGAATAGGAGTGAGGGGAAAATTTCAGAACGTGTCAATAGAGGGGAAATTTGGGGAAAAATTAGGAATTTTCAAAAAGAATTTTACATCAACTACCCACCTCCCCCACTAAATCAATCAGGTACCTAATCCTATCATATTCCCAAAGAATTCGATATCCACTCAAACTCTACCACATGGGCAGCACAAACAGAAATTTTGAAAAAAATATTCTCATTTGCACACGCAGGGATTCAAATATAAAACCAAATGGTAAGCTGACACCTTATCATTAAACCAACAGGATCATTCTTGTCAATACTTGCACGAGAATTAAATTTAAATCAAATGTTCAAAGATAGACATAGGGGAAAAAATAACAAAAAATTCAAAGAAAGGGATTTGAACACAAGACCTCTCACACATAAGCACAACACTTAACCACTAAACAAAATAAATTCACTTAACAAATTTTAACGATTCCAGAAACTAAAATTTTGGGGCGTTATAATTACTCCCAAAAGACTGGTTTTATATAATATATAGATAAATATAGATAGGTATAGATATACATCAAATAAAAAACTAAAATATAATAACAAATTTATAAATTTATAAATTAATCAAATAAATATTTTTACAAAATACCTAAATTACCGTTATTAAGTTATGATGTCTAAATTATCCCTATTGATTTTTGCTACTATCTAAAATACCCTTATTGATTTTTCATACTATCTAAAACACCGCTATTAACTCTTAAAAACTCCCTTAGGAGTTGGTTTTATATAATCTATGGACTAGTATTGTAACAGCCCAATTTTCGGACTAGTCGGAGTAGTGTTCTCGGGGCCATAAATTCAAATTCAAAAAAATTATTTTATTATTATTTTAGAGTCATAGCATGTTTATATTAGTGCATGAAAATTTTGGTGAATTAATTTTGACGTTCGTGAGCTCAATTGCGAAAAAGGACTAAATCGCATAAAGTGCAAAAGTCTTAAATTGATAGCTAAGGGTGTTAAATTGATAAGAATATTAATTTGGGGTCTTTAAAGCGAAAAAATACCCTTATATATTAGCTTGGCCGGCCATGGGAGACAAAAATGTTGAAAAGTCAACATTAGGTAATTGGATGACATAAGGTGTAATAAAATCATGCCTAAACCTAGCTATCTTCTTTTTCTTTCATTCTTCCTTCTTCCACCAAAATTTTCAGCAAGATTAGAGGTTTGAAAGCTTCAAAATTTCATCCATTTAGTCTCTCTACAATTAAGTGAGTTTGATGATTTTTCTTAATGATTTTTTGTATTTTTGGACCCTTTGTAACATAAGCTTTCTATTAAGGGGATTATTGTGCATAATGGTTGAGAGTTTAGGGTTTTTTCATGAAATTATATATGTATTTTTCTGAAATTTTATGGAATAATATGAGTATTATATGTGTAATAAACGACTTTTGTGAAGGGTTTTATCATGAAAACCATAATAGGGACCATTTGGAATAAGTTGGAAATTTGTTGATAAATGTGTGAGATAGTGGAAATTTTGGATTGCTATAAGAGTATAAAGGGTTCGGCTAGGCTTTTGATATGAGGAAATTCGATAAAAATCAATTTTTAGACCTAGGGGAAAAATGGTCATTTTGCAAAAGTCTAGGGGCAAAATGGTCATTTTGCCCAAGTATACATTATTGAGTGCCTAGATCGATAAAATGATTAAATTTTTGAATTTTTGTAGTTATAGATCAAGAAATTCAAACTCCGAACTTAGACTAGGGGAAAGCCAAGCAAATCCATTAGACCGTCTAGATACAATATTTTGTAACCAGAGGTAAGTTGTATGCAAATAATACAACTACATTGTCATTGTATGTGTTGAATTAATTTTAGCATGAAAGACTTGATTGTGGAAATGAGAATGCATGATGATAATTATGAAAGTAGAATTCCCGTATAAACCATGGGAAATAAATCGGATATTCATGCCATAACGTATGGACTATTGTGAGTTAATGTAAGACATGTCTGGGACATGCATCGGCCACATTATGAGAGCTAGTCTAAGACCATGTTTGGGACATGGCATCGGCATTGAGACGAGGGCTAGTGTAAGACATGTTTGGGACATGCATCAACCTCAAGATGTACGCCAGTGTAAGACATGTCTGGGACATGCATCGGCTACGAGTTGAGCTAGTGTAAGACCATGTCCAGGACATGGCATTGACATCCTACCCCATGTTAAGGCTCATTGAATATCTGGTAGTGTTCCGAATGGTTCAATGGTGAAAGTTATGATTTAAGATTATGAGAAAAGTATAACCGTGTTGTGAGTGATACAGGAACCTATTCGGTATGTGTGAGATGTAAGTTCAATATATAATATATGATGAGTAAGTTGTGTTTCTACCTATTTTATATTAAAAGCATGTTGATGAATGGTATAATTGTTGCTATGTATTTGCATACTTCTTACTAAGCTTTATGCTTACTCCCTCTCTTTTCTATTTTCTTATAATGTATCCTAAATAGCTCAAGGATCAACTGACGTCGGAGGTTACAATCACACTATCATCTGGAGCACTTGGTATAGTTAGAATTCTTGTTTTTGTGTATGGCATGTATAGGACTAGACTTTAATATTTTGTGTCATTGAGAAATAGCCCAATGTGTTGGCTTGAGATAAATACCTTTCATTTCGTATAAGGCCTTGGATAATGGTCAATACTCATTTTGATATTTATAAATAGAAGATGATATTTTCATGGATGAGTAAATTGCACAAATGAAATGTTGTCCATTGCGGCTATTTTGGCAATGTGATGTGCCCTTATATTGGCATAGAGTGATTTTATGTAGGTTATGTATGTAAGGGTAACAAAGAGGTTTGTTAAATAGCCTCGTCTTGTCCACATGGGTAGGCACACGGGCGTGTGTCTAGGCCGTGTGTGACACACGGTACGCCATATGAGAGTGTGATCCGACCATGTGTCCCTTACATGTAAAATTTGCAAGTCAGTATACATGGTAGTAAACACACAGGCAGAGGCACGGTCATGTGTCTCAACTGTGTGAAGGGCATGGCCTAGTACAAGGGCGTGTGCCTTGGCCGTGTGATCTTTAAGAATTGCTGACGTCAAAAATAGAATGTCCAGGTTTTTGCACATGGGCTAGGACACGGGCATGTCAAGGCCGTGTGAAGGACACGGACGTGACAATGCCGTGTGAAGAACGCGGGCTAGGGACACGGGCGTGTGCCAAGCCGTGTGAAAACCCCTATAGGTGTGAATTTAGAATTTATTCCACACGGGTGGAGGACACGGGCGTGTCCTTGTATTGCTTAGGCCGTGTGAGCCACATGGGCCAACAGCACGGCCATGTCGAATTGGTCACACGAGCGTGTTGCCCCTCTAACACGAGCGTGTGCCCCTATGTCTAGTAATACTTTTCAGAGTTTGTGGGAAGATCCGAATCATTCCTGAATGGTTTTAAATGAACGTTTGTAGCCTCGTAGGCCTTTGTTATGAAGTTCTTGATAAAGATCGGAAAAGTTTTAAATTTGACCTAATTTTGTTGACTAAAAAACGTGTGAATGTATGTGTTCAAGTTAGGTAACGCCTCGCATTCCGTCCCGGCTTGGGGTACGGGTGTGGGGTGTTACAAGTATGGCACCATCCACAGTTTGATTTGGGTGGATTGTTTTTGTTTCAACTATAGAGTAAAAATTTGAATGTTAAAATGTGTTCTAAGTCTCCATACACTTTGCACATTTGGATTTTAACCTCTCTACTTTTTAAATTTGAAAGTTTAGGTCCAGTTGTTATCGTCACTGGTGTGACATTCTGAAATTAAAACAAATATATATTCACTTGGTAGTCATGTATCAATAAAAATAATGTTGGAAAGACTGATTATGATTTTTTTCCTTAAAAACACCCATTCAAACTCGTCATCATAAAATATTTTTTTTCGTTGGAGTAGTGTTCTTAAGTAAAATTAACATAACCATTTTGATTGAGATAATCAACAACATTAACTATTTGGACTAACTAATGACATTAAAAAAGTAAAGGAACCAAATTATATAAAAAAAATTAAAGCATATAGATTAAATCTCAAGTTTTAACATAGTATAAGGGACAAAATAAAATTTGATCATTGTCTTATAATGTTGAAAAAAAAAGACAAATTCAAAAGAAATAGAAAGCTATGCCTCATCCTCTAAGACTCTCTGTGAATTTAAATTATATGTATCAACATAATATTCTAATGAAAAGTTCACAATAATAACTATTTTGACTAATTAATAACATTTTAAAAATATAGGAATCTAGTTATATTAAAAGTTAAAGTATAGAAATCAAATTTCAAATTTAAACATAATAGAAGACCAAAACTAAAGTTCAACCATTTTTTTAATGAAAACAAAGCGAGATTGGCATCATCTTAATGGGGCACGTGTCAACAAAAAAAATAATGCCAATGACTCGCAGAATTACATTTATACAAAGGCAAATTTAACCCGACTCTCCCATAATTTTTGTAAAATTTAATTTATGCCTTTTGAGTTTTTAAAATTTTTATTTTGATCTTATAATTAGTGTCTAAAAATAAAATTAATTAATATATATATTATTTTATTTTTATAAAATTTATAATTTTAATAATAAATTTAGTAACTTTTTTCTGTTTAAGTTGATAAATTAATACAAAGTAATATCTAAATATTAATTGGGTAAAAATAAAGTTAAACAATTACAATATCTAAATATAAATAGTATCAAATTATTAATTAAGTATAAACTTAAATATTTACAACATTTAATACAAATTCAATATTTAATTATTTTATTTTTCCTAAATTTTGATGATTAATATTATTCCTAATTTAAAATACTTTATTGAAAGTAACTTCGAAAGTCCAGCCTAATTTAAAACTGTTTATTTTATATAAATATCCCCTCACTAACATTTCTGACTTTGCCCTGCATTTATAGATAGATATAGTATTTATATATAGTTATAGGTTATTGAATGCATGATGTCAATGACCCGCATGGTTACATTTATGTTCAATGCTAATGAATTAGATTCATGATGTGTCCCTTTCGCTCTTTCTTTCTTTCTTTTACTTTAGTTTAAGCTATTGTTGGTTTTCCTATTTTTTTTTAGATTAGAGGATGACTGAAAGATGTGTGTATATATATAATTTTTTTATATATTAAAAGAATTATAATATATTTATGTTGAAATATGTGACAGATACAAGCATTAAATACTCATATTTTAAGGAAAATAAAAGTTTGAAAAATATATATTTATATTTTTGAAAAATATATATTTATATTTTGAAAAATATATATTCATATTTTAGGTACAACCAAAAGTTTGAGTAATATAAATGAAGAGGATTGTAGTGATAGTGTTCTTCCTCGAACATGTTTCCTAAATCTCTTTTGGGTGGTAAAAGTACTATAGTAATCGGGGACAATGTAAAAGAAATGGAAAATTACAATTTTGTCTCTTAATAGATTATTAAATTACAAATTTATATGATAAAATTATATTTTGTCGCTAAAATAAAAAATATATAATTCTTTTCAAAAATGATGAAATTATAAACTAATATATAATAAAATTATATTTTAACCTCTTAAAATTTAATAATTGATTCTGGCCCTCCTATAATTTTTCTAGATTTGCCACTAATATTAGTCCTTATACTATACTTTAGATTACATTTTAGCTTCTCTATTAAAAATAAATAAATTGATTATATGTTAGATGAAGGTGCAAACTAGTCTTTATATTAAAATTGTAGTGCTTCTTTTAATATTTTATATATTAGACACAATAATAAATATAACTATGAACTTTATACCTTTTATTTAACTTGGCCCTATTTTTTATTTAGAGTAAATTCGCCTTCAAATAATTTATTGTTGATGTGTAGCAAATATTTTTAGCAGTATGAAATAATTGTGTACACAGAAAAAAAAAAGTCTGCATTATTTCAACCTGTAGTTTGGAGAAGATAATGCCAATTAGGCCGAGAATCTAATTAAAATAATTAGTGTGAAACTAAATTTTGGGGGGTTACATACCGTTAATCTAATTTACCAGAATTTTTGTGTATACAGGTGTAAGAAACATATTGGCGTAGGGACATAATATTAGGCAGAAGAATTTTGTTCTAAAATTGACGCCTTTTAATTTTGATAAAATTTTACTATTAGATCCGTACGTTATGTAAATTATAGATTTAGTATCTATATTTTAATTTAGCTATTTTCAGTCCTTGTACTTATAGAATTTAAAATTTTAGTCCTAACCTAATGATAACTATTAAATTCATTAAGTTAAATTCTATTATTTTTAGAATTTGAGGTGTCATGTTATGTCTGTTTGCTATTTTCATATATTATGCACAAAAATTAATTAATAGATTTAACGACTATCTTTACATTAAAACTAAAATTTTGAAATTTAAAAAGATATAATCACTAAAATGATTCAATTAGTGAACGTGAACTAAATCTATAATTTTATACATAATACCGTACTAATAACAAAATTTAATCAAACAAATTTAATTATTATAATTTATTAAATTAAACTACAGATACTAAATGCAACCATTTACATAAACTACAATGTTTAATAGCAGAATTTAAACTTAAACCTTTGTTCCGCCGCATTGGAAGTTGTCACAACACTGTTTACCGCTCCATTTCAATAGAAGTTGGTAAGATAATTTTTTATCTTTTAAAAAAAGAACGCCATCTAATGCAAATTTGTTTTAATTGATTTGAAAATGAATAAGTAGATTTGGCCCCTGTCCCAAAATGATATTCCAATTAATGTTTTGACAGAAGTTAGAATAAACAATTTATAAAAGAAGAGTAAATAAAAAAATTAATATACTCTATTTGTTAATACAATTTAGATTTAGTAGTTGTGAAAAAAATAAAATAAAATAAAAATAAAATAAAGAACACATAAATTTTACGTGAAAACCTTTTCGGGAAAAAACCACGGGTAGAGGAGAAGAAAATTCAATATGTCGAAAAATTTGAATCTTAATACAAGAGGAATAGATTATGTCTATTTATAGGCTTGTAAAGCCATATTCTAGTAAGACTGAAACACCTTATTCTAATCAATATCAAATAGATAGAATTTAATCTTTTATTTTATTTTACCACTATATTTTACTTAAATAAGGATTCGAGTCACTTAATTCTAACAATCTCCACCTTAACACGAATTCTCAATGAACAAGTTCTTCATTGCGAACACTCAACGAACAAGTTCTCCACCTCTTCCACAAAACCCCTTAAGGGTTTAACTTCAACAATGAACACCAACCAAGTCTAAGCAATGCTCAAACTTGGTTATAGGAAGTGACTTAGTCATCATATCTGCAGGATTTTCATGAGTTCTAATTTTGTTCACAACAATATCACCACGAGCAATAATATCACGAACAAAATGATATCGAACATCAATATGTTTTGTTCTCTCATGAAACATTTGATCTTTTGTAAGAAAGATGGCACTCTGACTATCACAAAATACTGTGCTGATTTGAAGGTCTTCATTGAATTCACTAAAAAGTCCTTTCAACCAAATAGCTTCTTTACAAGCCTCAGTAATTGCCATATACTCAGTTTCAGTGGTCGACAAAGCGACTGTAGTTTGTAAAGTGGCTTTCCAACTAATTACACAACCTCCGATTGTAAAGACATAACCTGTGAGAGATATTCTTCTATCAAGGTCTCCAGCAAAATCAGCATCAACATACCCAATGACTCCATCTCTAGTTCTTCCAAACTGTAAGCAAACATCAGTAGTACCTCGTAAGTATCTTAGAATCCACTGAACTGCTTTCCAGTGTTCTTTACCAGGATTCGCCATGTATCTGCTAACTGCACTAACTGCATATGATAAATCTAAACGTGAACAAACCATAGCATACATGAGAGATCCCATTGCACTAGAGTATGGAACATGTGACATGTACTCAATCTCATCATCTGATTGTGGAGACAAAGCCGATGAAAGTCTGAAATGGGCTGCTAAAGGAGTACTAACATGCTTAGCACTCTGCATATTGAACCTGCAAAGAACTTTCTCAATGTACCCCTTCTGACTTAGGTACAATTTACTTGTTTTTCTATCTCTGAGAATCTCCATTCCAAGTATCTTCTTTGCTAGTCCTAAATCTTTCATTTCAAATTCTTTAATTAGTTGGGTTTTGACCTTTCTTATCTCTCCTTTATCTTTTACTGCTACCAACATGTCATCAACATAAAGAAGTAGATACACAAAAGAACCATCACTGTTTTTCTTAAAGTAAACACAACTGCCAAAACTACTTCTTTTGAAATCATGAGAAGTCATAAAGGAATCAAACCTCTTGTACCACTGTGTTGGTGACTGTTTCAAACCGTAAAGGGACTTTTTTAGCAAGCAAGCATAGTTCTCTTTTTCTGAGACTATAAAACCCTCTGGTTGTTGCATGTAAATATCCTCCTTAAGTTCTCCATGCAGAAATGCAGTTTTTACATCTAACTGCTCAAGCTCCAAATCATGCATAGCCATAATACCAAGCAAAGCTCGAATCGAACTATGCTTAACAACTGGGGAGAACACATCTGTGAAGTCCACTCTTGGAATTTGACTGTAACCCTTTGCAACAAGCCTTGCTTTTTATCTGGGTTCTTCAACTCCTGGAGTCCCTTTTTTTCTTTTTAAACACCCATTTACAACGAACAACCTTTTTACCTTTAGAAAGTTTCACAGGGTCTTATGTTCTATTTTTGTGGAGTGATTCCATCTCTTCTTGCATAGCAAACATCCACTTTTCTGAGTCTTCACAGCTAACCTCCTCAGAATAATTAGATGGCTCTTGATTCGCATCTATATCTTCAGCCACATTTAAAGCATAAGCAACTAGATCAGCCTCGGCATACTTCATTAGAGGTTTAATTTCTCTTCTAGTTCTGTTTTTGGCGATAGAGTATTGTGGTGAAGAAGCAACTCTATTCTCAATTTTTGTTCTGGCTTAAGGAGTTGACTCTGTATTAATCTGATCACCTGCTTTTGATTTTCTTTATTGGAAGAGTCTTTAAGAGATAAGTTAGGTAGCATAGCAGTTTCATCAAAAACAACATCTCTGCTAATCACAACTTTTCTATTTTTAGGACACCATAACTTATACCCTTTTACACCAGCTTTATAACCAAGAAAAACACATTTAATGGATCTCGGTTCCAATTTTCCATTATCAACATGTGCATACGCAGGACACCCGAAAATCTTTAAATCAAAATAATTAGCAGGATTACCAGACCATACCTCTTGTGGAGTCTTTTTCTCAATGGCAACGGATGGAGATCGATTGATCAAAAAACATGCAGTAGAGGCAGCTTCTGCCCAAAATGGCTTTGGTAAGTTGGTATTTGACAACATACATCGAACTTTCTCCATGATTGTTCTGTTCATTCGTTCTGCAACGCCATTTTACCGTGGAGTATGGCGAACTGTCAAGTGTCTCACAATCCCTTCTAACTTGCACAATCTATTAAACTCATCAGAACAGAACTCTAAGCCATTGTCTGTGCGGAGGTATTTTATCTATTTTCTCATCTATTTTTCAATCATATTTTTTCAAGACTTAAATGAGGAAAACACATCATTTTTCTGCATCAGAAAGAACGCCCAAACTTTTCTAGAAAAATCATCAATAAAGGTTAGCATATAATTAGTTCCACCTCTCGAAGGCACTCTGGATGACCTCCATAGATCAGAATTAATATACTCCAACGTTCCCTTCATTTATGGATTCCTCTAGTGAATCGAACTCTCTTTTGCTTCCCAAAAACACAGTGCTCACAAAAATTTAGTATGCAAATTTTTTGCCCATTAAGAAGTCCTCTTTTGCTCAATTCTGCCATGCCATCTCACTCATATGCCCTAGGCGCATATGCCAAAGTTTAGTAATATCATCATCTGACAAGGAAGAGGAAGCGACAGCTGCATCACCAGTAACAGTAAAACCCTGCAAAACATATAACTTGGCAATCTTTCTCTGCCCTTTCATCACAACAAAGGACCCTTTGGAAATCTTTAAAACCCCACTTTCAGCTGTGTATCTGTACCCTTTTGAATCAAGAGTACTCAACGAAATTAAATTTTTTTTTCAATTTTGGAACAAGTCGTACGTCACTAAGTGTTCTAACAACTTCATCAAACATCTTAACTTTAATTGTTCCAACACTTGTGATTTTACACGAAGCATTATTTCCTATCAAAACAACACCTTCAGATACTGTTTCTTAAGTTGTAAACCAATCTCGATTGGGACTCATGTGGAAAGTGTAGCCTGAATCAAGTATCCACTCCTCGCTTACTTTAGAATCATTGACAGACGCGACTAGAAGTTCACCATCGCTGTAGTCTTCTACAACATCAGCTTCACCGAAATTTTCTGGTTGTTTTCCCTTTTGATTCGCAGCCTCCCTTTTAATCTTATTTTGTAGCTTATAGCACTCAGATTTAATGTGCCCTTTCTTCTTGCAAAAGTTACAAGTTTTACCTCTGTTTGAAGACTTTGATCTACCCTTAGATTTACCGTGAGGATTCCGTTCCTGTACCCTTCCACGATCATCATCAGCATTTCGATCTTGTCTCCCATGAACAATGAGACCCTCTCCCTGAGAGTCGAGTTTAACCACAAGATGCTTCATCTTATCATACGAGGTCAAATAATCATAAACCTCATCAACTGTGAGAGACTCGCGGCTATATAAAATCGTGTCTTTAAAAGTTGAATAAGACGGGGGCAACAAACAAAGTAGAATCAACCCTAGATCTTCCTTATCATATTGAACCTCCATGGCCTCCAAGTTTGAGAGAATTTCTTTAAACACTGTTAAGTGTTCGTGTACAGACGCATCTTCCTCCAAACGATGAGTATAAAGACGCTGCTCTATATGCAACTTGCTTGTTAGAGTTTTCGACATACATATTTGTTCTAGCCTCTTCCATAATGCAGCAACAGTTTTCTCTTTCATCATATCCTGCAGAACTTCGTTGGACAAATACAGATGTAATTGTGTTAACGCCTTTCGATCCTTACGCTTCTTCTCTTCATATGTTAATGTCGAAGGCATCTTATCTATCCCTACCAGGGCATCCTCCAGATCCATCTGTGCAAGAACTCCTTGCATCTTAATTTGCCACAACACAAATCTGGTGTTGCGATCCAACAGCAGAATTTCATACTTTAAAGACGCCATTACCGTGATCGAGATGAACAACCCGGAAGCTCAGATACCAATTTGTTAAAAAAATAAAATAAAATAAAAAATAAAATAAAGAACACACAAATTTTACGTGGAAACCCTTTCAGGAAAAAACCACGGGCAGAGGAGAAGAAAATTCACTATGTCAAAAAATTTGAATCTTAATACAAAAGGAATAGACTATGTCTATTTATAGGCTTGTAAAGCTATATTCTAGTAAGACTGAAACACCTTATTCTAATCAATATCAAATAGATAGAATTTAATAAGTTTAAAAAACCTTACTCTAAAATAAAATAAAAGAAGTGTAATTCTATATGGATTCTTCTTTTATTTTATTTTACCACTGTATTTTACTTAAATAAGGATTCGAGTCACTTAATTCTAACAGTAGTTGTAAAGAATAGATAAAAAATAAGTTTTAGGTTTAATGATTAAGTGTTAGCTTCCTTAATTAGCAATCCTAGGTTCACACTCCGCTCCTCCTATTTCCTTTCTTTTTAATTTTCAACAACCTAGGATAAAAGTCACACAAACAAATATTATTTAGAGAACAAAATTAATGAAAAATGGGTAGCAACCCAATGGTTAACACGCCTATTCCCCCATTCAAACCCAAGTTTGAACCACACCATTACCCTCCCATTTTTCTTTTAATTTCACCAAAATTTTGGGAAAGTTATTCTTGCCACCCATAGGGTTTACAAACCCTAGCTATTTAGTCTTTCTGACTCATATTTGAATTAGAATAAGAATCTTTTTCACAATTTTAGTAGAATCCCTCTTCATACTCTATTTATTTTCTTCCTCTTTTCTTTTCCTCATCTTTTCTCTTATAATTGTAGCATAATTCCATCCTTGAACTATTGATTATTTTCTTTCTCGTATCAAATCAACCTCATTTCTTGAATTCTTAACGGTGTTAGAGTCATCATCAAGTAGCATCCTTAATTTTTGCAAAAAAAAAATGGTAAGTACATCTTAATCCTTATGATTAAATCCCGAAATTTCGTAGTACTTTTATCCGAGGCTAGTTCTTCATTCAAGCTAATAAATATTTTACGATCTTGTGCGATTCTTGCATAATCTTTTCATTAATCTCATTAAATCTTGAAAATAATTGTTAATTCATGCGAATATGTCGTTTGAAGGACATGTATTAGGTATATCAGATCAGATTTGAACACAAGAGACGTTGTTCAGGCTTTCGGTGAAAAGTGTGTACTTTTTTACAAGCAAACCGAGGCAAACCGTGCCTAGGATTAGGGCATCATAGGTAGACCACACAGCCATGTGCCTTAGAAACCCTAGTGTAGTTCGTGAACCACACGGCCTATAGCCTTCCACATGGCCTGCCACATAGTTGTGTCTCCCCTGTAGGTTATTTTTGCATTTGCCACACAAATGTGTAACCCTTCCACTCACAACCATGTGACTCCTATTTTACAAAATTTATAGTTTTACCTAGAAGTATGTGAATTGATCAGTTTAGTCCCTAAATAGTACCCAAATTGTTTTAGTGCTCTGTTTCATATAATTAAGTCCCTATTAATAAGAATAATGTTGGAATCAATAATCTGATTGACTGAATTATTATTGTATATGCTAGATATGAGAATATTACTTATTTACTACCATTGTAATTTTGATGAATTGATAATGTTCTCCATACCAGTATGTTACTGATTGCATGACACATGTTAAGCAAGTTTATCACTATTGTTATGATCTGTTATAAGCATGACGTTTTGTATTCAATAAAGGAGAATTTAATTTATGTATAAAATATGCAAAGATGGCAAAAATATACAATGAAATATATTTTGAAGAACATATTGGATTTACAAATCGTATATATGTATATATATATAAATAAATTTAGAATAAAGTAAAAGGAAATGCATACATAACCAAATTAATTTTGTCATATACGTACAAATACATATAAAAGGTGTTTGAATGAGATAATCTATAATATATATTACAATAATACAATATGAAGAATTTCAAAACAATAATTTTAAAAGCATAAAAACGAGTTTTAGAACGACAATTTAGCCATTGAAATAAAATATGTACAGATATACATAAAGATATTTAGATGAGACATTATATAAAAATATTAAAATAACAAATTTAAAAGTAATTATACACAAGAACACAAAGCGAAATAATTAAAATAAATTAAATAATATACCTAGATTAATTTTAAAATACAAGTACTTCCAAGTAGAAGGCTCAACTAAATTAATATATATACATAAATGTGTATAAAATTATAAACAAAATGTTGTATAAAACATCAAAATGCTATGATATAAAAGAATTTTAAAATGGTGATTTCATGAAAAAATGGAATTATTAAAGTATCTCAACACCTATATAATATCATGAATGAATATTTGTTAAATGGAAAGTTCTATTAAACTAACGTATATATAAATGTATAAAGTATTTAAATGGAGTATTATACAAAATATTAGAATAATATAACGTGAAGAGGTTGGAACAATACATATTTTTGCAAAATAAAATAAAGTAATATCAACACACAAAAGGCTTAAACGAATTCTTAAAAAAAATAAGCTATATAGATTATGGACTTAATTAAAATAAATTTAAAATAAGAGGGATAATCTGTAAATGAAAGAATTTATCGGAAAGACAATAGGGACGAACGCGTCACGCGTGCGAATTCGCGGGGATTAAATCTGGAAATTTCCCATACCCCAAAATGCCGCGTTAAGGCTAGGACCCAATTGCAAACATACACGAACTACAAAGCCAAATTAAAAAATGGAACAAAATAAGCGAGGCACAAATTGAATGCTCACGCAAAAGGGGAAGGACCCAAATGAAAATATCCCCTTTTACGCTTAAACACACGGGTCTTGGAGCCATCTGGTTGAATCGGGTCGGGCATGGGTTAGGCTCATACGGCACCATTTTGGAGCCACTGGAATAGGCCCTAAACGGTGCCGTTTTATGATCTAGGTTAAGAAACCCTAAAACCTCATTTGGCCACTTAAAATATGTCAAAAAAACAACAGCCCATTTTTCCATTCATTCGGCCGAAACAAAAAAAGCAGCCTCAGCCTCTCTGTTTCATCTTCCTCAGCCGATTCAGATGGTTCTCCTCCAAAAAACGACAGCCCGTCGCTAGGAATGGCCAGCCTCGAATTTTCCTCTTCTAACTCCGATTTTAACGAAGCAAAAGGGAATCGACGGCCTAATCGCAAGGTATGACTTCTTTTCTTTTTCTTATATTTGTGTTATGCTATAGTATATACAAAATATAAAAAAGGAACAGATTCAAAGAAAGAAGAGTAAGAGTATTCATAAATCACCTTTTTTCCTTCAATTTGATTTTGATTACTGTTTTGTATTTCAGTGTCTGTGTAGTACAAATTTTTGTGTTGCCAAAAGGGGAAAAAAAAACCCCTTGCTTTCGATCTCTTAGGCTTTTATATAGCCAATTTTTTACAACATTCCTTGTTTTCTTCACTGTTTTCGCATTTAATCCTTATCTATTCTCTGCAGGAGTAGTTGGCGGTGGAGCAGCTGGCCACCAGTGGTGGTGACAGAGTCTCGGGGCTTGGTTCAGCGCTGAATAGGCATTAGGGGTTAGGTTTTTTTGTTTTCTGAAAATGTTAGGATTGGGCTTGTAATTGGGTAATGGGCTAGGTCTAGTTTTAGATTGGGCTTAGGGGTTATAGAATGGGCCGAGCAAATTGGGCTTGTAACAGCTGCCCCTTATTGCTCGTTGTCATGTAATGAGAACAGAGTAAAGACTTTTAAGAAAGACCAATTTTGCCCGGTCCCGCCAAGCCTTGACTTTCTGGTGCCTCTCCACTTTTCAAGTAGCCTACTGTATCTTGTCGTTTTGCTCTGCTCTGTCGCTCCCCTGTAACTTCAAGAAGATAGGGTTTGTTTTGATCTGCTCTACTACAACTTCAGAGAGATGAGATCTGTGATTTATAGCTTCAATCTGTTCTAATGCAACTTCAGGGAGATAAGATTTGCCATCTTTAGTCTGCTCCACTGCGACTTCAGGGAAATAAGGTTTGTGTTGATCTACTCTATTGTATCTTCAGAGATATGAGATCTGTGGTTTATAGCTTCAATCTGTTCCACTGCAACTTCAGGGAAATAAGATTTGCTATCTTTAATCTACTCCACTACAACTTCAGGGAGATAAGACTTGTGTTGATCTGCTCTACTGCATCTTCAGAGAGATAAAATCTGTGGTTTATAGCTTCAATCTGTTCCACTGTAACTTCAGGGAAGTAAGATTTGCTATCTTTAGTCTGCTTCACTACAACTTCAGGGAGATATGACCTGTGTTGATCTACTCTACTGCAACTTCAGAGAGATGAGATCTGTGGTTTATAGCTTCAATCTGTTCCACTACAACTTCAGGGAAATAAGATTTGTTACCTTTAGTCTGCTCCACTGCAACTTCAATGAGATAAGACTTGTGTTGACCTACTCTACTACAACTTCAGAGAGATGAGATCTGTGGTTTATAGATTCAATCTGTTCCACTGCAACTTCAGGGAAATAAGATTTGCTATCTTTAGTCTGCTCCACTGCAACTTCAGGGAGATAAGACTTGTGTTGATCTACTCTACTGCAACTTCAGAGAGATGAGATTTGTGGTTTATAGCTTCAATCTGTTCCACTGCAACTTCAGGGAAATAAGATTTGCGACCTTTAGTCTGCTCCACTGCAACTTCAGAGAGATAAGACTTGTGTTGATCTACTCTACTGCAACATCATAGAGATGAGATCTGTGGTTTATAGCTTCAATCTGTTCCACTGCAACTTCAAGGAAATAAGATTTTCTATCTTTAGTCTGCTCCACTGCAACTTCAGGGAGATAAGACTTGTGTTGATCTACTCTACTGCAACTTCAGAGAGATGAGATCTGTGGTTTATAGCTTCAATCTGTTCCACTGTAACTTCAGGAAAATAAGATTTGCTATCTTTAGTCTGCTCCACTGCAACTTCAGTGAGATAAGACTTGTGTTGATCTACTTTACTGCAACTTCAGAGAGATGAGATCTGTGGTTTATAACTTCAATTTGTTCCACTGCAACTTCAGGGAAATAAGATTTGCTATCTTTAGTCTGCTCCATTGTAACTTCAGAGAGATAAGACTTGTGTTGATCTACTCCACTGAAACTTCAAGGAGATGAGATTTGTGGTTTATAGCTTCAATCTGTTCCACTGCAACTTCAGGGAAATAAGATTTGCTATCTTTAGTCTGCTCCACTGCAACTTCAGTGAGATAAGACTTGTGTTAATCTACTCTACTGAAACTTCAAAGAGATCTGTTGGTGTCTTCGAGCCGCTCCAACGCCATTTCAGGGAAAAGTGATTGGTAATTTAGCCTGTTACCTTACTGCTTAGGGGGTTAAGGCTCACCATCTTCGATCTGTTCCACTACTGCTTAGGGAGATAAGATCTGTAATTTTCAGACATTGCTACACCATCCTCTAGGGGTATGATCTGTAGAATCTGCTTCAAATACATATGCTTATGCCAAATAATTAGGATGCTATGATCGAAATGAATTAGAATGCCCCTAACTAGGTATGTCATGAATTATCTATAAATGCATAAGTACGGTATGTTATGAGAATGATCCCTTTTTAATGTTTGGGTTACTAATGCTTTTTGTTCATCAAGGTTCTGTCGCTAGAACTGTATCCTGTCTTCTTGTTAATCTTAGATTTTGGACGAAAAATTGGAAGTGGTAGTCCTAGTTTAACTTTACTTTCTCAAATATTTCTGATCCTTGGGTTTGGTTAGTTCTAAATAATAGTCTTGTTTCAGGTTCCTGTATTATTTAGAAACTTTCATAGTAATATGCAGAACTCCTTTTGCAAAAGTGTCATTAGTCTATTAGTCGTTATTTCAATGCAAAAATGCTTGAGAATAATCGTAACAATGGATAGAACTGAAATTTATTAGAAACAAAATTTGGACAAGAATAGATTAATCACAAAACATAAACATTGCTGGAAGACAAAATAAACAAAAGGAAGATAGGTGCCCCAAATATTGCAGCATGAACTTCCCTGTATGAACTTCTTGAAGACTCCTTTTTTTAAGCCTAATATGTGTTTAGGGGATCTAGAGTACTCTTGTTGATGTCCCAAGATGTAACATCTCTCCTCCTTGCTAATTCAGGTATTACAAGAATACCGCAGGCCTAACCTCTGATCCAAGTTTGAATCGCCCTTTTACGGGTTTTCAATTCAAAATCCTTTTGGTCTCAAGGTGCCCTTTGTGAGTTTTCACCTTGGCATCTCCCTTTTTTTTTTAGGCGAAGTATTTCTTGACTGAATCTGAATTCATAGGATTGGGTAAAGTCTTGCCATCCATTTCGGTTAATATCAATGCTCCTCCAGAAAAGGCTTTCTTCACCACATAAGGTCCTTCCCAATTTGGCATCCATTTTCCTCTGAAGTCCTTTTGTATAGGCAAAATCTTTTTTCTCCTTCGTGGAATTCTCTAGGACGAACCTTTTTGTTGTAGGCTCGCATCATCCGTTTTTGGTACATTTGACCACGACGGATTGCCTTTAGCCTCTTTTCTTCGATCAAATTCAACTGATCATATCGGGACTGGATCCACTCTGCCTCATCCAGCTTTACTTCTGCCAAAACTCTGAGGGAAGGAATCTCAACCTCGATGGGTTAAACCGCCTCCATTCCATAGACCAATGAGAAAGGAGTTACCCCAGTAGAGGTCCTGATGGATGTTCGATAAGCATAGAGGGCGAACGATAGTTTCTCATGCCAATCTTTGTAAGTTTTAGTCATGTTTCCTACAATATTCTTGATGTTCTTATTGGCTGCTTCAACTGCACCATTCATTTTCGGGCGATACGGCGACGAGTTATGGTGTCTGATCTTGAACTGACTGCAGACCTCTACTATTGTACTGTTGTTCAAATTCAATGCATTGTCAGATATGATCTTTTCTGGCATTCCATATCGACAGATAATCTCTCTTTAGGAACTTGCTAACTGCTGATTTTGTAACATTAGCATATGAAGTGGCCTCCACCCACTTGGTGAAATAATCGATAACCACAAAGATGAATCGATGCCCATTTGAAGCTTTTGGTGAAATTGGCCCGATCACATTCATGCCCCACATCGAAAAAGGCCATGGAGAAGTCATAACATGCAGAGGTGAAGGAGGCACATTAATCTTGTCTCCATAGATTTGGCACTTATGACATCTTTTGGCATAGTTAACACAGTCTCCTTCCATGGTGGACCAATAATAACCAAATCTCATAATTTGCCTAGCCACTGTGAAGGCGTTAGCGTGTGTCCCACAGATGCCCTCATGAACTTCTTCCAATATTTTCTTGGCCTCAATAGCGTCTACACATCTTAATAGTACCTGATCCTTCCTTCTTTTGTATAGGATCTCCCCGCCCAAGACATAGTCGCCAGCCAGTCTCTTCAACGTTCTTTTGTCATTTTCAGTAGCTTGGTCGGGGTACTCACGATTCTTCACATACCGTAGGATATCGTGATACCAAGGGTTATCATCATTTTCTGCTTCTTCTTCGAGGTTGTAACAATAAGCTGGAGTCTCGTAAATACTCATTTGGATCAGTTTCACATCTTCTTGTTTGTTCACCTTGATCATAGAGGCTAAAGTTGCCAGGGCGACGGCCATCTGATTTTCTTCTCGAGGGAGATAGAAGAAGACGATATCATCAAATTCTTTAATCAGTTCAAGGACCAGATTTCTGTAATTGATCAATTTGGGATCTTTCGTCTCCCATTCACCTTTGAGTTGATAAATCACTAACGCAGAGTCTCCATATACTTCTAGCGCTTTAATCTTGCATTCTATGGCTACACGGATGCCCATGATACACGCTTCGTATTCCGCCATATTGTTCGTGCAGTCAAAATCTAATTTACTAGTGAAGGGATAATGATCTCTGTCTGGGGATACCAAGACTACCCCAATTCTATTACCCACAGCATTTGATGCTCCGTCGAAGTTTAGAGTTTCCAAAGATGACCTTCTTGAGGGTCTTCTTCAGTGGTTGCCACATACATTAGATCTTCATTTGGGAAATCAAAGTTCAGAGGTTCATAATCTTCTAGAGCTCTACTGGCTAGAAAATCTGCTGTTGCACTCCCTTTTATAGCTTTTTGATTTACATAGATGATATCAAATTCGAAAAGCAGAATTTGCCATCGAGCCATTCTTCCATTTAAAGCAGTTGATTCCATCAAGTACTTCAGAGGATCAAATTTAGAAATCAGCCAAGTTGTGTGGTACAACATGTATTGTCTCAGCCTTTGGGTTGTCCAAATTAATGCTCAACACAACTTTTCAATTGGCGAGTATCTCATCTCACACTCAGTGAACTTCTTACTGAGATAATATATTGCTCTTTTTTTCCTTCCTGACTCATCGTGTTGGCCAAGTACACATCCCATAGAATTTTCAAATACTGTCAAATACAGTATCAATGGCCTATCTAGATTAGGTGGTGTCAACACTGGGCATTAGACAAATTTTGTTTAACCTTGTCAAAAGTCTTCTGGCACTCAGTATCCCAAACACCAGGGTTGTGTTTCTTAAGGAGGCGAAATATGAGGTCACATTTCTCGGTTAGTTGTGAAATGAACCGAGCGATGTAATTTAGTCTCCCTAGGAATCCCTGAACTTTCTTTTGAGTACGCGGCGGAGGTAACTCTTGTATAGCTTTGACTTTATCTGGGTCAATCTCGATTCCTTTTTCACTGACTACGAATCCTAGCAGTTTCCCTGACCTGGCCCCAAAGGTACATTTTGCTGGATTGAGTTTCAGCTGGAACTTCCTCAACCTCACAAATAATTTCCTCAAGACTTGCACATGCTCTTCTTCTGTACGGGATTTAGCAATCATGTCGTCAACATAGACTTCAATTTCTTTGTGCATCATATCATGGAACAGGGTTACTATGGCTCCTTGATATGTTACCCCGCTTTTATCAATCCGAAAGGCATCATCTTATAGCAAAAGTTTCCCCGCATGGTTACAAAAGTGGTTTTATTCATGTCTTCGGGATTCATCTTGATCTGATTGTACCCTGAGAAACCATCCATAAAGGAGAACAGTGAGTAACCTGTCGTATTGTCCACTAAGGTGTCAATATGAGACAACGAGAAATTATCCTTCGGGCTGGCATTATTCTGATTCCTGTAGTCTACACACATCTGTACCTTTCCATCTTTTTTAGGGACAGGGACGATATTGGCTACCCATTCCGAGTACTTAACCACTTGTAAGAAACCAGCATCGAATTGCTTCTTGACCTCCTCTTTTATTTTCAACAAAACATCTGGCCTCATCCTTCGGAGCTTCTGTTGAACTGGCTTGTATTCTTCTTTAATGGGAAGCCTGTGTACCACAATATCAGTACTTAGCCCAGGCATATCTTGATATGACCATACAAAGACATCCTTGAACTCTTAGAGTAACTCAATAAGGTCTTGCTTTGTCTCTGTGGTAATACCAGCTCCGATCTTTACTTCTTTCTTTTCTTGTTCATCTCTCAAATTCACGACTTCTACTGACTCTTTGTGAGGTAAAATCTATTTCTCTTCTTGTTCTACCATCCTTAACAAATCAGGGGGTAAGTTACAGTCTCTGTCATCTTCAAAGTCCTGAGATCTCTCTAAACACATATCTTTCTCAAAAGGAGACTCTGAGTTAGTAGCAACGTCGTTCGTATCGTTGATATCTGGAGACCTATTGTAGATGTGAAGGAAGATACAAAGAACAAAAGAACCTAAGAACAATGATGTGTATAGTGTGATTATGAATGGAAGAATAAAAGAATATTTGCACGAGATAAGACAAAAGGATGCATTTCATTGAAATAACGATTTTGAACACAAGTCTATTTCACAAAAGGACACTTATTACTCCTAGGCCTGGAGTAATAGGCGTGTTTTGGGCATTACTCTGTGTTAGTTCTAAAGACTACAGGAATCTCTTCAACAGTCCAATTATTCAGAACACTTCCCGGCTCATAAGGACGAATGCTTGACAAATCTTCAACTCCAGTTCCTTCTTCGTATATGGCATTAATGCTTAAGTTTTCCAACATTTTTTTGGTGGATCCTTTCCTTGTTGATATTCCTTCAGCGTGAATAATTCCTCCCGACACAAATGTTCTGGCTATGTGAGGAAACGTCATCGGCTCCCACTTAACCTCTTCCCCGCTTAAACGCGATCTTCTCCTTTCTTGTTTCTTCTCTTGCTCTTTTTTCTTTTATTTTGCATCTGGCTTGAATCCTAAGTCAAAGCGGTCTCGTTTGTCCATGAGCATAGGTGCTTCAACCCTCCTTTGTAGGCTTCTTCCAAGCCCTTTCCTTGGCAAAGCTCCTTTTCCAACCGTCAGTTGTAAGCCCATTCTTATAGTTTTAGAGATTCTGGGCGTCAGGATCTTATTTCCTTCGACAACAAAGGTCGCATTTACAAATTCTAATGACCGAAAAGAACATTCTATGGCTTCATCATCTGTCTCCACATACAGTGCATTACTGATAACGGATGCAATGATATCTTCTTCCGCATTTATGGTCACCAATCGACCTTCCGTTATAAATTTGACATTTTGATGTAACGATGACGGCACTGCCCCCGCTGAGTGAATCCAAGGCCTTCTCAATAAGCAATTATAAGAGGGCCTGATGTCCATTACCAAGAAATCTATCTCGTACGTGCTAGGGCCGATTAAAAGGGGTATTTTGATCCTCCCCATTACTTTCCTTTCGGTACCATCGAATGCCCTCACCACATTTTGGCATGTTTTCATATGAGAACTATCCATGGGCAACCTATTTAATGTGGATAGAGGCAGGACGTTCAGTGCCGATCTATTATCAATCAATACCCCCAGCAATGTGAATCCCTTGCAACGTGTGGTAATGTGCAGAGCCTTTGTGGACCCCATACCTCCCGGTGGTATTTCATCATCGTTAAAGAAATAAAATTATCGGCGCTGATGTTGTTGACCAGACGATCTAGTTTGTTAACAGAGATGTCATTCACGGCATAAGTCTCATTCAGCACTTTCATTAACACGTTCTGATGCGTTTTCGAGCTGAAAAGTAAGGCTAGCACCGAGATGCGAGCCGGTTACTTGCGTAGCTGTTCAACGATGCTGTACTCACTATGTTTTAAAATTTTTAAAAATTCCCTAGCTTCATTCTCGGTTATTGACTCATTGACTGGAGATTCGAACCTGATTGTCTTCTCCTTCCTTTGCTCAACCATTGGGGCCTTTTCTTTAACGATTTCATTTTTTGTACTCGCAGGATCATAACGTCTCCCACTGCGTGTATAGAAACCTACATCTTGGTTCTCCTGTGAAGTACTTCCCGGGCTTTCCCCCTTGGGATTGTCACGTTGCAGTCATTATTTCAAGGAACCTTTTTGCTATCCTTGTATGGGAAGGATATCAGTTTTTGGATTATGACTCTCGGCGCCAGTTGTACTCCTACTTCATTGTTCCTGGGTTGTAAAAATGATCACTATAGGATAATTAACTCTTTGGACCCTTTCTGTCGTTCCCTCCTCTGAAGCGTAAACCTCTTCTTCCTCTGATCCTCTGGTTTCTTCATAAAATTCCATCTCCTTATTGTCCATCAGATTTTGCACTATGGACCTAAACTTGTTGCATTCTTGGATGTCATAGCCTTCATCAGCATGAAGCTCGCAGTACCTTCTCGCTTCTCTGGGCCTTTTCCTTAGATGTCGTGTGACTAAACCCCCTTCCACCATCTTTCCCCAAACCTGTTTAAGCGGGGTTTTTACCTCTGATATATCCATCTTGATTCTTTTGCTTCCACTTTCGACTATCGCGTTTACCCCTTTATTAGCATGGTCGAGTAACGAATTTCCTACCACATTGGGACCTGGTGAGTCACCAAACTTTATCACACCCATTTCGATGAGTTTTTCCACTAACTTTTTGAACACGGTACAATTCTCAATCGAGTGCCCCGTTATCCCTGCGTGGTACTCACACTGGGCATTTGTGTAACACCCCGTACCCGAGACCGTTTCCGAGTCGAACACGAGGTGTTAACGGACTTAATTCATTAATTAAACAAATTCATACAATTCATTTTAAAATTTCCGGACAAGCTGGCTAACTGCATCACAGTCGCTTTAAAAATCATATCTCGAGTTACGAAACTCAAATCCAATTCGTAAATTTTTCCTGAAACGAGACTCATATATATATCTACTAATTTTTTTCTAGAATTTTGGTTGGGCCAATTAGTACAGTTTATTAGTTAAAGTCTCCCTGTTTCAGGGTTTAACTACTCTGACCTCTGTGTATTACGAATCAGATATCTCCCTATACAGACCTTCAATGACTATGCCGTTTGTCTCTAATAAAACTAGACTCAATAAGGAATCTGTACATATAAAGCGTGACTTCTAATTATCTTTTTAAAATTTATGGTGAATTTCCAAAGTCAGAACAGGGATCCAGAAATCGCTCTGGCCCTATTTCACAAAAATTTAAACATTTCATAAAATATAGCTCATATACCTGTTTCGCTTATTCCATATGAAAATAGACTCATCAAGCTTCGATTCCATAACTTATTCATTATTTAATTCCATTTCTACTATTTTTAGTGATTTTTCAAACTCACGTCACTGCTGCTGTCTGAATCTATTTTATGGTAAATTTTACCTATTTCATGGTTTCCATGGATTAGCTAGCAATTTGACATACATAATACCAAATATGATCATGATTAGCCATTCCAATGGCTAATCATTACCAAGCATTTCTATTTCCATACCACTCAATAACCATATCATAAGACCATACATATAAAATGATTATAATGCTATACATGCCATACTCAAAATATACAAGCCATTATGCCAAGATGGTATACGGATAGTGTGAGCGTGCCTCCGACCGCTTCCGATTTCCGAGCTGGCTTGTCAACACTACAAGGAATGAAAAGGAGGAGTAAGCATAAATGCTTAGTAAGCTCACATGCAAATAGCAAGTAACATAACCATATAAGCAAACATAAAACATCATTTGCATAATCATCACCAAGACATTCATATCACCTTTTCATTTATCATCTTACCATATTGTTGTTATATCGAGTTTTCAACCCGAGGGTTAAGTACATACCTGTTCAAAGTATCCATTTCACAACACTTACCAATACGTCCCTTTCATCTTGAGTATTCCTCCATTTGAGTAGAACTTTACCCGTTAAACACATCGAATATAATTCGGATACATGGAAAGTTTGCACATAAGTGCCACATATGTAGCCAAGCTACCATGTAACCCGCCCATAAGTGAACTCGGACTCAACTCAACGAGCTCGGCGTTCGCATCCATAAGTGAACTCGGACTCAACTCAACAAGTTCGGATGCCTAGTTACATCTCACGAACTCGGACTCAACTCAACGAGTTCGGACGCTCGCATCCATAAGTGAACTCGGACTCAACTCAACGAGTTCGGATGCTCAACCATCCTAGTGACATGTCACTTGTATCCTAATCTATTCCTAAGGTTCAAACGGGCCTTTTTCCTCGATCTCACATCTTTTCCGTCTTCCACGGAATATCGAAATCGATACTTCGGTGATAGTTCATACTCATCAAGTAATTCACATAATTACATATTATCAAACAATTATCACAAGTATAATATTTCATAATAATTATCATATCATTTAAAAAACATTAAAACATTTAAAATAATAACTATGTGACCAACATTTACATATGAACTTACCTCGTATGCTAAAATGGCTATTTTACCATTTCGTCCCACAACTTGGTATTTTCCCCATTTTAGCCCGAATTTCAGTTTTCCTTGCTCTATCATTTAAAATATAGTCTAATTAGGACTCACATTATTCAAATTGACCCAAAATCATATTTTGGAAAAATTACAATTTTGCCCCTAAACTTTTGCATATTTACACTTTTGCCCCAAAGCTCGTAAATTAAAATTCAGCCTATTTTCTTATGTTTTATGACATGCTGATCATTTTTCCTTCTATGGCAACATCAAATTCTCACTCTAACATGTACTTATGACTATTAGGTATTTTTACCGATTAAGCCCTTTTGCTCGTTTTCACTTAAAACCGAGTAGCACAAGTTGTCTAACATAATTTAAAACCTCACATTCTATCATAAAACACCAAAATACACAAATTTCACCTATGGGTATTTTTCCAAATATAAACCCTAGGTTAAATTATTGCTAGCATAAGCTAAATCGAGCTAAGGGACTCCAAAACGTAAAAATCATTAAAACGAGGCTAGAACGGACTTACAATCGAGCTTGGAAGCTTGAAAACCCTAGCCATGGTTTCTCCTTGCTATATTCGGCCATGGGGTTGAAGATGAGCAAAATTGGCTTTTAATTTTGTATTTTAATTCATTTTACCCTAAATGACCAAAATGCCCTTACTACTAAACTTTCCAAAAATTCCTTCCATGTCCTAATTTTTGTCCATAGACTTAGAAATTGGTAAAATTACTCTTTAAGGACCTCTAATTAATAATCTAATTCAATTTTATGCAAAATACTTCTAGAACACAAGTTTTACAATTTATTCAATTTAGTCCCAAATTTCAAATTAAGCACTTTATGCATAAAATTTCTTCACGAAATTTTCACACAATCATGCAATCATATCATAGACCTTAAAATAATCATAAAATAATTATTTCTATCTCGGATTTTGTGGTCACGAAACCACTATTCCGACTAGGCCCAAAATCGGGATATTACAACTCTCCCCTTTAGGGATTTTCGTCCCTAAAATCTTACCGAAAAAGTGGTCTTCACTTTTAATCTCATATTTGGTGTCAAGAACTTGCACTTAGACTGCACCTCCAATACATCTCTTCAATTTCTCATATGATCTAAAAGCTTACGCCTCAACTCTCAACTGTTCTTAAATTTTCAACCCTTCTTAATTTCCCATGATATCATGACATAAAACCCGGATCTCAACTTGATTTAATGGAGCCCTAATTCCAAGAAATCCAAAATCAAAGAGACCGAAATTCCATGAATCGATGAGTAGGAATTCATTCAATACAGATGTGAATTATAGATCTCGCCAAACATTTAACAATAGGATACATCACATTTTCCTCTTTCCGCCATAGAAATAATTCGATATGGCCTCAAGAATAATCCTTCTCATTTCCATCCCAATATCAACATTGACAAGGATAATTTTGATAGATCCCAATGCTCGGCTTTAACCCCTTTAACAACTCGATTTTATGTAACATCGGATGCTCTAAACTATCACATTACCTCACCGTCTTGAAACACATCACAATTCATACAACAATACATTACTTGAAAGTCGAAGTCTTTGCTCAATGTAGACTATTCTAGTTCGACGCCTTGTTACCAATATTCTCATCTATCCGAACTCACAACATGTAATAAACTTTTAGCTTTCACAAGATGGAAACCTTATCATTCATAGTGACTTAAACTAATATTCAACTCTTTCTAATAAATATACACTTCTCGTTCAAACTATTTACTCTTTTATACGCACAAAATGAAATTCTATTATCGACTTGGGAAAATAATCCGACATAATTGTCACATGAAATCTTTCAAATAAATAATTTACCATACCGACTAAAACTCGCGCTTTTATCACCTATGCCTTTACTTGATGTCAAATCCTTACATAGAAATTAGAAAAATCCCAATACTAAAATCACCACATTACCAAGATCAAATTAGAAGTATAGTCATATTTGACATGATTATCACGAATGAAGAACGTACTTGAACATGAGTCGAATTGACAAATTATGGAACAAAGATAACAAGAAAATCGAATAAAGAAATCCAAGATAGAGAAACCCGAATAAAGAAATCCGAATAAAGAGATCCGGGATAAAGAAACCCAAGATACGATACTATGCCGAGAATCGAAAACCAAATTCATAGAGAAAATACGAATACCTCGATAATTCTTCAAAGAAAGAAAGTCCAAAAGAAAACATCATTTAATCCCATGAAATCAAATATAACAAGATCAATATATCTTCCCATACATATATATCGATGAAGCATCAAGTAGAAGAAATGAATCATAATATCATATGAATTCTCTCATCAATTCTTATCGATTTAAATGAAATAGAATACCCGATAAAATAGAGCAATATAAATTATAAACCAATCAGACTACCAATGCTTTCATCCAACACCGAATTAGAAGACATTCCCATATAACAAGAATTTCTTCGAAGATCAATAGCCATAGAAATATTTCGAGAACGGGTGAACACATAGAACATCTCAAAAGAGATCGCTAAATCATCCGGTCATAATGTCACACTCGGATAATTCACATTTGAAATATCATTTCCCCAACTAGTTCTGCCGTCACAAATTTTATATTAAACCATTCACTAAAAAGGCCAATTCGAATAAATTTCGATTTACACTTTTCTCGACCTTGCACTTGAGTAATTCGATTTACCAAGGAGAATTCTTTTTCTAACTAGGACAAGGCATAACTCCAATAATTTTTACGTCAATCCGATACTTTCGGCTCGACTTTACTTATCAGCTCATTTTCAATCTCGGATCATACTTATAATTATTCTATCACCGAACTCTTTGGGTTCTCAACCAAAACTTATTCAATACAAATCTCATGAAATTCCATTATAAGTACCACTTTGGTAAGGGGAGGGTTGTAGGACCTCTGACTCGACTTTCTTATACATACACATATGACACAACTTCCATCATCATAGTAACATCATCAAAATCATGTCATTCATTCATGTTGGCTTACACCAATTTTCCTATTGTCCCATTTAGACAATATACTTATGCATACATTCTATGTTTTCTAGACACTTTACTTATCCATTCAATTAATTAAATTAATTCATGCTCATGACATTATATAAGGCCAAACAAACATAGATATTTGCATCACAATCACAACTTTCATTTCGTGCATCATCATGTACATATCATTACAATCATATAATTCAGTCCAACAATTTAACATAGATAAGTTCATTTCATTATAATCCTTTACCTCATAAAATTATATACCATTAACATTCATCAACATTCGACATCCAATCAAGACAAGGACATTTTCATTCAGATCATAATATTATGACCTTTATTCATACCTCTACTACTTTCTATTTATTCCGTTCATCTTATCAAGTAAGCCACATACACTACATCATATGAGCATTAAGCAAATATGAATATTTATCACAACATGAACTTTCATCTCACATATTATCACATATGTATCATAAACCTTTATTCATACTTTTCTGAACCGAGACTTATCATAATCATAATTTTACTCAAATATCTTTACTTAACATTGAACATGGTTGGCGCAGCTCGGTTGGAGAGTACCTGCCTAAATAAGACGGTACTTATACGCGTCGGAAGACATCACACTATCACGCATCGCTGGCATGTATAGCTAAACTTTTACACATGCTAGGTTAGTCCGAGAATCGACTAAACCTGCTCGATACCACTAAATGTAACACCCGTGCACTCCAGACCGTTTCGAGTCGAACACGAGGTGTTAACGGACTTAATTCATTAATTAAACAGCTCATACAATTCATTTTAAAATTTCCAGACAAGCTGGCTAACTGCATCACAGTCGATTTAAAAATCATATTTCGAGTTACGAAACTCAAAATCCAATTCCGTAAATTTTTCCTGAAACGAGACTCATATATATATCTACTAATTTTTTTCTAGAATTTTGGTTGGGCCAATTAGTACAGTTTATTAGTTAAAGTCTCCCTGTTTCAGGGTTCAACTACTCTGACCTCTGTGTATTACGAATCAGATATCTCCTATACAGACCTTCAATGACTATGCCGTTTGTCTCTAATAAAACTAGACTCAATAAGGAATCTGTACATATAAAGCGTGACTTCTAATTATCTTTGTAAAATTTATGGTGAATTTCCAAAGTCAGAACAGGGGATCCAGAAATCGCTCTGGCCCTATTTCACAAAAATTTAAACATTTCATAAAATATAGCTCATATACCTGTTTCGCTTATTCCATATGAAAATAGACTCATCAAGCTTCGATTCCATAACTTATTCATTATTTAATTCCATTTCTACTATTTTAGTGATTTTTCAAACTCACGTCACTGCTGCTGTCTGAATCTATTTTATGGTAAATTTTACCTATTTCATGGTTTCCATGGATTAGCTAGCAATTTGACATACATAATACCAAATATGATCATGATTAGCCATTCCAATGGCTAATCATTACCAAGCATTTCTATTTCCATACCACTCAATAACCATATCATAAGACCATACATATAAAATGATTATAATGCTATACATGCCATACTCAAAATATACAAGCCATTATGCCAAGATGGTATACGGATAGTGTGAGCGTGCCTCCGACCGCTTCCGATTTCCGAGCTGGCTTGTCAACACTACAAGGAATGAAAAGGAGGAGTAAGCATAAATGCTTAGTAAGCTCACATGCAAATAGCAAGTAACATAACCATATAAGCAAACATAAAACATCATTTGCATAATCATCACCAAGACATTCATATCACCTTTTCATTTATCATCTTACCATATTGTTGTTATATCGAGTTTTCAACCCGAGGGTTAAGTACATACCTGTTCAAAGTATCCATTTCACAACACTTACCAATACGTCCCTTTCATCTTGAGTATTCCTCCATTTGAGTAGAACTTTACCCGTTAAACACATCGGAATATAATTCGGATACATGGAAAGTTTGCACATAAGTGCCACATATGTAGCCAAGCTACCATGTAACCCGCCCATAAGTGAACTCGGACTCAACTCAACGAGCTCGGGCGTTCACATCCATAAGTGAACTCGGACTCAACTCAACAAGTTCGGATGCCTAGTTACATCTCACGAACTCGGACTCAACTCAACGAGTTCGGACGCTCGCATCCATAAGTGAACTCGGACTCAACTCAACAAGTTCGGATGCTCAACCATCCTAGTGACATGTCACTTGTATCCTAATCTATTCCTAAGGTTCAAACGGGCCTTTTTCCTCGATCTCACATCTTTTCCGTCTTCCACGGAATATCGAAATCGATACTTCGGTGATAGTTCATACTCATCAAGTAATTCACATAATTACATATTATCAAACAATTATCACAAGTATAATATTTCATAATAATTATCATATCATTTAAAAACATTAAAACATTTAAAATAATAACTATGTGACCAACATTTACATATGAACTTACCTCGTATGCGAAAATGGCTATTTTTACCATTTCGTCCACAACTTGGTATTTTCCCCATTTTAGCCCGAATTTCAGTTTTCCTTGCTCTATCATTTAAAATATAGTCTAATTAGGACTCACATTATTCAAATTGACCCAAAATCATATTTTGGAAAAATTACAATTTTGCCCTAAACTTTTGCATATTTACACTTTTGCCCCAAAGCTCGTAAATTAAAATTCAGCCTATTTTCTTATGTTTTATGACATGCTGATCATTTTTCCTTCTATGGCAACATCAAATTCTCACTCTAACATGTACTTATGACTATTAGGTATTTTTACCGATTAAGCCCTTTTGCTCGTTTTCACTTAAAACCGAGTAGCACAAGTTGTCTAACATAATTTAAAACCTCACATTCTATCATAAAACACCAAAATACACAAATTTCACCTATGGGTATTTTTCCAAATATAAACCCTAGGTTAAATTATTGCTAGCATAAGCTAAATCGAGCTACGGGACTCCAAAACGTAAAAATCATTAAAACGAGGCTAGAACGGACTTACAATCGAGCTTGGAAGCTTGAAAACCCTAGCCATGGTTTCTCCTTGCTATATTCGGCCATGGGGTTGAAGATGAGCAAAATTGGCTTTTAATTTTGTATTTTAATTCATTTTACCCTAAATGACCAAAATGCCCTTACTACTAAACTTTCCAAAAATTCCTTCCATGTCCTAATTTTTGTCCATAGACTTAGAAATTGGTAAAATTACTCTTTAAGGACCTCTAATTAATAATCTAATTCAATTTTATGCAAAATACTTCTAGAACACAAGTTTTACAATTTATTCAATTTAGTCCCAAATTTCAAATTAAGCACTTTATGCATAAAATTTCTTCACGAAATTTTCACACAATCATGCAATCATATCATAGACCTTAAAATAATCATAAAATAATTATTTCTATCTCGGATTTTGTGGTCACGAAACCACTATTCCGACTAGGCCCAAAATCAGGATATTACAATTTGTGTCGTACCATTTTGGGAATGGGGTTGTAAAGGTTTCAAGTAGAAAGGTGACACCACATGGGCATCAAATAAGCTCTGATACAATTCCTTGTAGGATATCGGGATAGGCGTAAACTGGACTCTTTCCGTGTTAGGCCTTGAGTTAGAATCTTGTCTTGCAGAGCCCTGATGGCTGGTAGTCACCGTCCTCGGTTGGCTTACGGTAACTGGCTTGTTATAACTTTTATTGTATACACTCACGTTGTTCACCTTGTTTTCTTTCCTCCTTGGAGCTGATTTCTTGGCATTTTCCCCTGTTTCAATCTTCCCGCATCTTATCACGTTCTCTATCATCTCTCCTGATATTACTATGTCCGAGAAGCTCTTAGTAGCACTCCCCAACATGTGGTTGATAATGGAGCTTTCAGAGTGTTGATAAAGAGCATAGTCGTTTCTTTCTCCAAAAGAGGTGGTTGGACTTGCGTCGCCACCTCTCTCCATCTTTGGGCGTACTGCCTGAAACTTTCATTTTGTTTCTTCTCCATGTTTTATAACGTGATTCGATCGGGTGCTATGTCTGTCGCGTGGCGGTATTGCTTCGTGAAAGCTTGTGCTAAGTCTTTCCATGAATGGATTTGAGCACGGCTTAGTTGGTTGTACCATTTGGCCGCAGACCCAACCAAACTGTCCTGAAAGCAGTAGATCAACAATCGATCATTGTGAACGTTTCCTGCCATTCTTCGACAAAACATAGTGATGTGAGCCTCTGGACAGCTAGTTCTGTTGTATTTTTCAAATTCTGGCGTTTTGAACTTGGGGGGAAGCACCAAGTCCAGAACTAAACTTAACTCCTTAGCATCAATTCCACCACGATAGTCAGCTTCTTTTATTTCTTTAAATTTTTCTTCCAACCATCTACACCGTTCTTCGAGTTCTTTCGGAAGCTCTACCCTTGTCTTTTCTGCCTCTACTACATCATTAAGATCGGGGACACCGGGGTTAGTTGGGTTATCCCCCGGATTAGAACTTGAACCAGCCTAATAGTTCATCGGTATCGAGGTATCAGCCTTGTTGGGGCCTGATTGTCACAGACGGCCTTCGTATGTGCAGTTCGGGTGGCAATTGAGTACTCATCAGAGTGAAACCAGGGGGTAGAGAGGAGCCTCAGTAACGGCTGGCCTCTCATGTTGCATTTGAGCGTTTGCCGGATTAAAACCAGGGGGTAAAGGGAATCTTCATTATTATTTCCTACATTGCTCATAGGACCCTTTCCTTTATCCGTCCTACTAGTCAGTAGTCAGGTTAGCTCTTCCATCATACTTCTTTGCGATTCCAGCATTTGATCCCTCATTTCCTGCTGGATTTTAGCTAACTGTTCTTGTACTTGTGCTTGCATCTACTCCTACATCTCTTTCTGCATTTGTTCCAGTCTTTCTAATTTTTTATCCATTGCTTGAGTTTTTCTCCTTGTACTGTAGAGATGTGTACTTGAGAGATTTTCGTTGGTTTCCAGATTACTGAAACATTTTTAATTAATTAGAATCTTTTTATGGCTTTTAATGCATACGAAGTAATGTAATGCAAATGCATGAATGCAAAGGAGGCATCAATTTTGATTTAATTCCATTTAGAAAACTTGACTAGAAAATAAAAGTCTTTACATAAAATTGAGTTACAAATAAAACTTCGCCCTAATGCTTAGAGCCTTAATTTTCTTAAATAATGAGGCTAGCTCTGCCCCCGATCTGACTCCAACTCGTATTTCACTGCCAGTATGTCCGCTTGTACTGCCAAAGCTTGCAAGTAATCAGCTACCTCCCCGAATCTGGGATATGGCTTCTCCCATAATGTAATCTCTATTTCTGAATTGATCATGCGCATGGTGAAGCTGCTCTTTCCAACGGTCCTCATTTGCCTCGAAAAACTGAATCTGCATCTCATAGTTCTGCAGTGACGTTTCTAATTCTTCTATTTTTCCTTCCATTTCTTCTATCTTGCTCAAGCTTGCCCTCAATTCCATTGCGGTGTTGCGGTTTCGGTATTGATGAAGAGACTTCTCGAATTCTGCCACTCTAGCCTTTAATTCACCTCACTCATTTCTGCTTTCTAACAGACTCTTCTCTAGATCTTCATTTCATGCCTGAGCTTTTCGGATTTCCTTTCCCATCGGTCGGCCTTGGTCTTTTCTTCTCGAATTTCATGCCATTGTTCGAAAGTCTTACCTAACCCCGCAGTCCTTATAGACAGGCATAACTTCTTGTAATCAGTCTTTAAACTGTCTAGATCCTCTTCGGCCTTAGCTTTCCCCCTTCTCCACTTTTCAGCCTCTGACCTCTGGACATCAGCGTTTAATCTTAGGTGCATCTTCTCTTCCTCCAATTGTTCGATCTTTTTCCCAAGCTCTGAACTCTTATTCTCGAAGTCTTGTTTTATCATTTCCAACTCTGACGGGGAGACTCGTAATTGTTCTACCATAGGCCGAGTATTCTCTAAACTTGGCCTAGGAACATTATCATTAACCCTCTTCTTAAACCATCCATCGTACTCAGGCGTCACCATGGAATTGATAGCTAACCTCTTTATCCAATGAGCTTGCTTCCAAGAATCAGATAGCTCCCGAACTTTCTTTTTATAGTGGACACCTTTAAAAGAGAATTCACACTGAGCAAGTTCGTAGGTCGTAGGTACAAATTGCCTCGATTTATATTGTCTCAATGCAAGTAATGGGGTGTACCCGGTAGCTCCCCAAATTCCTAACAATGGCACCCAATCAAAGTTACCGCACCGATACATGATCTCATCTGGAACCATCCAATATGCTCTCCACTCGATATCCTCTTCCTTAAGGTTTTGAAGAATTTCCATCCACTTCTCCTCCGAGATATCCTCTCTCCTTTGTATGGTTGCTTCCTCTTTCAACAAGAAATAACCTTCTGCAAAGACGCGATAAGAAACCTTGTCTACTTTCCAAAAGTGCCCATGAAACCACACCATCAATAGTTGTGCATATCTAATAAACCGTCCCCCACCCGTCTTCCGACATGTGCTCAAGGATCTGAATCTCTCTGCCAATATTGCCGGCACCGGTGTGATTTCCTTCTCAAGACGATCGAATAAGTCAGTGACTGCCTCATCCACGTGCCTTGAAGCCTTAGGAAAAATTACCAATCCATAGATGCTTAAGGTGAAGATATCGACCCTCTTTCTCTCATCTGGATGTGTTAAAACCAAATCTCTCAAATTCTTCCAAGGGGTACATTTACTATCTCTCTTTTGTTGAATCCGAGCGGTGACCCAAGGCTCGCTCATCCCTAAAATATTCATCAATTTCTTCGTGAAGGTTTGACCATTAAAAATCTTGGCATAAGCTTTTCTAACTTGCACTTTTGGACACCTGAGTAGGGTAGTATGTTCCTCGACGATAGGCACTAAATCCACTTCCCTAAAAGTGAAACACTTGTAAGCAGAATTCCAAAATTGAACCATAACTCGGAACAGGTGCTTGTTCACCTTAATATCTAACGAGTAAGATATATCACCATAGCTTTGATAGAATAACTATTTGGTTTCTTCATCCCAACGAGCCCAGATGTCTCTCAACTCTTGCAACTCATTCTGTGCTACATTGACGCTAGTGAATTCTTGTAACTCTGATGTATATCCTTCTGTCAAGCTATCCCCTTTTTCTGATTGTAACTTTTCTGACCATGCGCGGACGGCCGCATTATCCTCAACTTTACTAAGAAATTCATTCTCCATGTTAAACTTTCTAACTTAGTAATCGAATACGAATCAATACCTCCTTTAATATGCAATGTCATGCAAAATACAATCAAAACAAGACAAGTCAGTATCAAGTGTTAATAATAAAATACAAGCAAAATAAAGATAATCAAAGCATATTTATATGGGCGACCACTATAGTTTAACCTAGCTCCACCTAAAGAAGGCTCTTAGGGTTCCCTATATGTGGTTTAGTTCTAGAGTAAGGGTACCCGAACCAGCAGATTCCTCGATCCTCACCCATTATAGGTTCATATGGATAGAGTTCGGTTCAGGGGAATACATTTCCCTATGACCATGCGGAGATGAAAATCTCACGAAATCATAGGTACGGATGTATCCCGGAAGTAGTCCACTAGCCCATGTGGAGGTGAAAACCTCACGAAAGCGTAGTTTCTTACTCCCACTTAGAAGGTGTGACCACAGCGGTCATGCAATGTAATGCAATGTTATCCTACAAGACCCAAACCATAACAATCATACAATGCGATTAAAGAAATCATGATTTTCAAAACAAATTTTCAATTCATTGACCAAAGGACAGCAAATAATCAATTTTATGGCTTGACTCTCTTATTGAATTCCCCAGTAGAGTCGCCAAGCTATCGGAACTATTTTTTATTTCGATTTAAAAAACGGTGGATCGACTTTTTGGAAAGCGAAAAATGGAGTTGCCACCAATCTTTTTTTGTTTAGGTGTGATCGGATCACCTAGAAATTTGATAGTTTTAATAAAACATTCTGGCTTACGAAAACAATAATTTTGGTCTACGGAATTTTGAGAAAACAAGCTCGGGAATCAGTTACGTATGAGGAAGGATTAGCACCCTCATTTCGCCCCAAAATTGGTACCATACGATTAAATAACTGTCCTTGGGTCTAAGATTTAAAATGTTTTTGAAATGAGGTTCCCTTTGATCACATTTGCATAACCCGAATTGCTCATCAAAATCTTCTTGTTTCAGAGGAATATAGCACCACATCCAGTACGGTAGGATGCGATCCTTTATACCCTTGAAAACGCGATAGATTTCAACTTCCAAAAATTTATAATTTGGAAATTTCAAAAGGATGCTCAACTATTTAGTCCAACGAAAAATCAAAACCCAGCACAGTAGGGCATGATTCCTTGAATTTCCGAACGTTGAACATTGCCTCACCTTAGAAAGTTTTTAGAAAACATGAATGAAATTCTAAAGAGACATTCGATTATTTTGAGCAAATGAGAAATTGCAATCCAGCACGGTAGGGCACGATTCCCCGAATTGCCGAACATCGAACATCACCTCCGTTTTAAGGAATTTTTAAACAAATAATTATAAAACCAGCTTGAAATACGCTAATTTAACTTGAAATAAAAGGGAATAATTAGTTTTAAAGAATTAGAAATTATAAAGTGATATTTGTAGGCCGGAAAGGAAATAAAAACACGGGATAATATACACATATAAGATGTTATGATGGATGAATGGAGATAAGATAAGTCGTTTAATCAACTAACAAGATAACAATCGAATTCCACCAATCTAAAAATATTATCAATTTCCTAAGCATGAATGAAGAATAACCTATATAATGATAATACTGAAACGAAAATAATATACAACAATAATATGCAAAACCTAATACCACACAATCAAGCGCAAAGTATGCAAAACAAAATGACAATTAAAATATATAAAAGATAAATTTAAAAGGATGAACATCTAATTTATGAATTGTTGAATCTGAAATTATTTGTAAAATAAACTAGAGATATACATGCAATTATTAAAACATGTGTTATGGAATGAATATTTTAAGTTGGGTAATATACAAAGTGTTAAAGAGTATTAGTTTTAAGATTGACAATTTGTATTCAATAAAGGAGCATTTAATTTATGTATAAAATATGCAAAGATGGTAAAATATACAATGAAATATATTTTGAAGAACATATTAGATTTACAAATTGTATATATGTATATATATATAAATAAATTTAGAATAAAGTAAAAGGAAATGCATACATAACCAAATTAATTTTGTCATATACGTACAAATACATATAAAAAGGTGTTTGAATGAGATACTCTATAATATATATATTACAATAATACAATATGAAGAATTTCAAAACTATAATTTTAAAAGCATAAAAACGAGTTTTAGAATGACAATTTAGCCATTGAAATAATATATGTACAGATATACACAAAGATATTTAGATGAGACATTATATAAAAATATTAAAATAACAAATTTAAAAGTAATTATACACATAAACACAAAGCGAAATAATTAAAATAAATTAAATAATATACCTAGATTAATTTTAAAATATAAGTACTTCCAAGTAGAAGGCTCAACTAAATTAATATATATACATAAATGTGTATAAAATATATAAACAAAATGTTGTATAAAACATCAAAATACTATGATATAAAAGAATTTTAAAATGGTGATTTCATGAAAAAGTGGAATTATTAAAGTATCTCAACACCTATATAATATCATGAATGAATATTTGTTAAATGGAAAGTTCTATTAAACTAACGTATATATAAATGTATAAAGTATTTAAATGGAGTATTATACAAAATATTAGAATAATATAACGTGAAGAGGTTGGAACAATACATATTTTTGCAAAATAAAATAAAGTAATATCAACACACAAAAGGCTTAAACGAATTCTTAAAAAAAATAAGCTATATAGATTATGGACTTAATTAAAATAAATTTAAAATAAGAGGGATAATCTGTAAATGAAAGAATTTATCAGAAAGACAATAGGGACGAATGCGTCACGCGTGCGAATTCACGGGGATTAAATCTGGAAATTTCCCATGCCCCAAAATGTCGCGTTAAGGCTAGAACCCAATTGCAAACATACATGAACTACAAAGCCAAATTAAAAAACGGAACAAAATAAGCGAGGCACAAATTGAATGCTCACGCAAAAGGGGAAGGACCCAAACGAAAATATCCCCTTTTACACTTAAACACGCGGGTCTTGGGGCCATTCAGTTGAATCGGGTCGGGCATGGGTTAGGCTCATACGGCACCATTTTGGAGCCACTGGAATAGGCCCTAAACGGTGCCGTTTTATGCTCTAGGTTAAGAAACCCTAAAACCTCATTTGGCCACTTAAAATATGTCAAAAAACAACATCCTCTTTTTCCATTCATTCGGCCGAAACAAAAAAAGCAGCTCCAGCCTCTCCGTTTCGTCTTCCTCAGCCGATTTAGATGGTTCTCCTCTTAAAAATGATAGCCCGCCGCTAGGAACGGCGATCGCCGTTCACAAGCCTTGACTATATTATTTTGTCGGCCTATAATTTTCCTCTTCTAACTCTGATTTTAACGAAGCAAAAGGGAATCGACGGCCTAATCGCAAGGTATGACTTCTTTTCTTTTTCTTATATTTGTGTTATGCTATAGTATATACAAAATATAAAAAAGGAACAGATTCAAAGAAAGAAGAGTAAGAGCATTCACAAATCACCTTTTTCCCTTCAATTTGATTTTGACTACTGTTTTGTATTTCAGTGTCTGTGTAATACAAATTTTTGTGTTGCCAAAAGGGAAAAAAAACCCCTTGCTTTCGATCTCTTAGGCTTTTATATAGCCAAATTTTTACAACATTCTTTGTTTTCTTCACTGTTTTCGCATTTAATCCTTGTCTTTTCTCTGCAGGAGTAGTTGGCGATGGAGCAGGTGGCCACCAGTGGCGGTGACAGAATCTCGGGGCTAGGTTCGGCGTCGAATAGGCAATAGGGGTTAGGTTTTTTTGTTTTCTAAAAATGTTGGGAATGGGCTTGTAATTGGGTAGTGGGCTAGATCTAGTTTTAGATTGGGCTTAGGGGTTATAGAACGGCCGGGCAAATTGGGCTTGTAACACTTGTTATAAGCATGCTAAAGTTTTCGTACTAATCTGTTATAGCATATTATGTTGTATTGCATGGGTGGGACGATATGAAGAAGGAAGTGTTAGCAGCTTGTTTGCACTATTTAGTGGTTAATCCACACCATATTTGCAGCTTGTTTGCACCGAATAGTGGTTTATCCACATCATATTAGCAGTTCATTTGCAACGTTTAGTGGTTCATCCACATAGTGGTGTAAAGGTAGAGGACTTCTAGAGAACTCCTACTATGAAGTGTAGCGGAGTTGGATAGAACCTATTCTAATAAATTGAAATTACATTGAATTCATAAACATTTACATGACTATGAACATTGAGATATTATGATGATGAGTTGTTCTACACTTCTGATATTTTGTATTGCTATCCAATTGTGATTTATTCTATGAGTTGATAATCTATATGATTTGTCCACTTTTTGCACTGGTTTTTTTGTTATTGAACTCACACTGAGCTTTATAGCTCACACCCCTATTTTATTTCCATCTTTATAGATAACCCACTTGGTTAAGACGCAAATTCAGCTTGAATTGATCTTTTTACTATAAAAGTAGTTTTTATTTATTATTTGCAATTTATGTTAATTTGGGAACTATATTGCTTTATTTAAATTGTGGCATGAGACTTCTATTTTGGGTTTATTTAGCATTCATGGTATTTAATATGAATTTAGGATAATGAAACGTGGACTTAGAATTAATTTAGCTTAAAACCATTCTGATTTTACTTATTTGAGACTAGGTCGAATATCACTTTTCCACTGCTAGATTATGAATAAATTTTGATTAATAAATAAATTGGAGATTAACTAAGTTTTCAAAAGTGATCATCATTACAAGGAAAAAAAATGTTTTACTTAATCGGGTTTTATTAACTCATGAAATTTCTAAAAATAAGCTCAGTTTTCTTCTAAGAAAAAATAAACAAATGTTTTAAAATGACTATATTATAAACTTCGATGACATATTGGGCCATTCTGGTGGCCGATGTAATCTCCCGAATTTTGGCCTAACGTCTAGGCCGGATTGAAGAGGTTACAAATCTTACTCTACAGAGTCTTCTTCAGTTAATGATTTGATTCAAATCACTCATCCCAAAAATCTCACTTACAATCAAAGTTTACTCTTTAATAGAATGCTTATAAGAGTGTTGAAGAAAACAACAAGAATGCTTATAAGAGTGTTGAAGAAAACAACAAGAAAACTCAACACAATAATCAAAAGAGACACTCCAAAATCACATCACAATGTGTAGCAATCTGCATCCTTTTTATAGGTTGATACTGGAGCTCTTCTATAGCTTTTTAATAACCTTAAAACTCTTAATTTAAAGTTGAATTTATCTTTTGAATTATCTCCAATAATTATTCCCCCCATAAATTTTTTCATATCCAAACAAATTCAAATAAGCTTAGCCTTCAAGTAAGATAAAGACAAGGATAAAGATGATGTTTGCATTCAATAACCACTCCTATCCAAAATACAACCTACCGGCCAAGTAAAAATAATTTAATGATTTAATCCAAAAATCATTTGCAAATAGAAAACTAACCAAGATTAACCAAGTCAATAATGCAAACAAACATACCGCACTTATGCTATCCTAAATAGATGTCCAACTATTGTCCAAAAAGTCTATCCAAACAGATATTTTTGAACATAGTATTCTAACAGGTGGTCCAAAAAATTGTTCTAACAAAGAATGTAACTTCAATATTTCCAACAACTTATCTAAACATAATTTGATTTGATAAAAAATAAAAATCTAAAATTGAAAAGAAAAATTAACAAAACATTTTTATAAAAAGAAGCTCGTAGTATAAAAAAATAATTTGTATTATTATAAAATGAAAATAAAATTAGAAACTTTACCGTTTTTATTCGCAAAAGAAAGAAAAAGAATTATCTAATTCTTCTTCTGACAACCAAATGTTCTGTTGTTCCAATTTATTTATTTTAAAGTTTCATTAGTACAAATAGAATGCAATTAGAAATTCATGATATGTATAAATTAAAAATATAAAATAAATAAAATATATGTACTACTAGTTACAATATAAAATTTAATCAAAATAATGCAAAACAAACTATGAACATGACAAAACTGGATTTATTTGAAAATAATTAGAAAAACTTACATAAAACGTATACATCATGTTTGTGGATAGATGAGTGAGAACTCAGATGAGCTAGCAGCAACAATTATGGATGAGTGAGAGGACAGCGAAAATTGGTTTGAATTTTAGTATTTGGCTGTGGTTTCAGTTTAGTTCTTACTATTTTTAAAATTTTTGATTCATGTAATAATCAATTTATTCATTTAAGTTGATAAATTAAAAACTATAATTATCTGAGCTGAACTAAATTTAATTAATATTTTATTTTATGATAAAAATAAAGATTTTATTTTAAAATTTATGAAAAAAGGCTTAACAAGATTTTTAAAATAATAATATTCTTAATATAGAAATTCCAAAATGGTGGGCAGTTTAAATGCAGAGTGTTTATGCTGGGATCAGTGCATGAAAAGAAAGAAATGGAATACAGCATTAAGGAAATCCAGAAATGGAGTCCAGTGATGATTGGAGGCCTTTTTGTTGCTCGGCTAGTCATCATCATCAAAGTAAAGTGAGAAAGGTACGGCCCATAGCCCACTACCATATACAAATCAAGCATGTGGCACAGAATCCTATGAAAAACAATGCATTCAACTGAGCTTTTGATGCAAAGGCTACAAAATAATAAAATCATAATATGATGAAGATACGGTCTCTTAAAATCACTAGCACAATCTCGAACAAATCTCCACATAACATGAGTTGAATTGATTCACTCAAATCCGATCCAATCTTCAATAGCCACATATTGTTTTTCATAGATGTACCATAATATCTTCAAGATACCAGTATATTCACTAGTCTAAAGATTTTGCTTCATTAAATTGCCAAGTCAATTATGACAAGTAACTTCATTGTTTTAGTGGCAGTTTGCAGTGGAACCTACTGAGTGCCACTCAACTCATTCAACATAACTTGCTTCAACAGTCAAACCTCTATCATTGTTGATCAAGCCATCCATATTTAAAGCACACATCCATCTTCACAAGGTAAACTTCAATCCATCTTGATATGCCAAAATCACATCAAATAAATTATCCTTAATATAAGGCGACAAAAGATCATAAAGTCAGTCCATATCTTCTTGGATAACATGTCTCAACATACAAGATAAGTAGATGACATTGTTAGAAAATATGGACATCAGATATATAATAAGAGTAATTACATGTTATTATTTACTATCATAAGTAGATCCTTTTAAAGTCTTAAAATATGTTTGATTCAATGTTACAAAAGATCATAAAGTCAGTCCATAAATCTTTATACATGTTATTATTTTCTCTTTAGCAATTTTTTGTTTGATTCAATGTATGACATGCTTAGTTCATAAAATATGTTTCGATATATATGTATGTGTTTCGATTATATATACATATATAATATAAGCATGTTTGATTGGTTTATGTATGAATATGGTTGATGTTTTCACACGCTTATTTTGAGGAAAATGCATCAGAATCTGTTGTAATTTTTCTTTTGAGTATTTGGGGAGAATTCAATACAATGTTGATTAAGATTGGCTCTTAAATGGTGAATTAATATTTCATGTTTAATGTTTTTATCATAGTTGTTGTTGAATTTTATCAATTCTGCTACTTATTTTGATTTTTTTGTGTGCATAATTGCTTATTTTAAATTTATCAATATTAGTCGATGAATTTCAATTATCTATGTTGCCAATATATAAACATATATATTTTTTGGTTTTAAGCTTGGTTGAATAATATTTAGGTTTGACATATTATTATTTCTAATATTTAGTTAAATTATGTTGATATGGTCTATGGTATGAATTATGGGGTATGTCAACTATTTTGATTTTATTTTTGAGATATATTGAATTGAAATTTTTCTTTCAAGCATTCATTTGGATCTCTGATTCATATGAATACAATTTTGGATTTACAAAGTATATCGTGAATTACTTTGGTATTTTATCTATGCTAAAATTATGAATACATTTGCATGTTAATTAGTTGGCATTGAATCACTATATTATTTTTTGTTTGGCTTTGACATATATGGTTTTGGAATAAAAAAATCAGTCAAAAATTAAGGTTTTCGGTTTTTTAATTGCACTATTAAGACATTCTTATTTGGAGTTATTTCGGAAACTATAGTGCAATAAAAAAATAGTTTTGACCTTTGACTATTGAGTAAATTTTAAATTTGAATATTGGTATATTTATATATATATATATATATATATATATATATATATATATTAAAATAACTTAATTGAAATAATAAGTTGCTAAAGTGATCTCTCTTATTGAAATTATTTTGTTTTAAAAATATAAAAGGTTGTGTGTATGTAACTTAAGTTATATTAATATTGATCGGCCCAAATGAAGGTTAATGATATTACATGTGCAACTATGTAATAAACATGCGACAATTATTTGGTATTACATATGAGCAATAAATTGGACCAAACAAAGATTTATGGTTCGACATGTTCTTATTGTCAATGTTTGATTATTACACCAATATATCACTTACAAGTTAATATTTTGTCCAAAGATAAAATATTAATAGAGTGTCCGATATCTTGAGATGATGTTTACCTTTATTCAAATTATTTTGGTTTAAATTTGAAGTCTTATGTGGGGTTGTTTATGGTTTATGATCTATTCAACTATTTTTATATTTGCCAACATCATTGTATGTTGTTTTGGGATAAATATACATACATATATATATATATATATATATATATATATACCATTATCTTTTAATTTGATTGAAAGATGAAATTAAGAGAAATATTATGAAAAATTAATCCGATTTTGGCTTTAGGTTTTAATTAAAGACGTCTAATATTTTAAATAAATTAATTGAAATAAAATTCGCCAAAGGACCTCTTTTGCGTAGATTAATTTATTTAAAATATCAAGATGATTATATGTTTTTGTGATTCATGCGTTTATTAATTGACCCAAAGGTAAGTTAATATTTGACAGAATTTTAACAACATCAGTGGTGATAAATATGTGACAATTATAAGGTAATTTATGTGAACAATAAGTTAGTCCAAAGATTAATTCATTGTTTGCCATAATTTATTGATAATGTTTGATTGTTGCAATAAAAGTACCGTTTGCTGTTAATATTACTGTCCAAAGACTTGATATTAATGTTGTGTTTGGTATCTTGAGATGAGATTAGTCATTATCTTAAATTTATTGTTTACTTATGAATATTGATGTGAGCTTGTTTTTATTTGTTTTTGTTCTATATTAGCTAGTTCATCTTCTACTGCCACAATATTTTCTAATATAAATTCTATACCCATGCTTAATAGGACTAATTTTAAGGATTGGAAAAGGCACTTACTTATAGTGTTTCGTTGTATGGACATAGACCTTGCACTAAGGGAAAACCAATATGCATCTCTCACTACGGAAAACACCCCTAATGTTAAAAGGGATTTTGAGAGGTGAGATCGTTCAAATTGCATGAGTCTAATGATCATGAAACACAACATTCCAAAAGCCTTTAGGGGCACAGAATCTGAAAAGATTACTTAGGCCAAGTGTTTCCTTGACGAAATTGAGAAACATTTTGCTAAATAAATAAGGTTGATATGACATCATTTTTTAATTCTTTGATGTCTATGAAGTATAAGGGTCAAGGAAATATGGGGGAGTACATTATGGAGATGTTTCATGTTGCCTCAAGACTTAAGGCACTTAAGATCGAGCTTTCTGAGGAATTGCTTTTTCTTATGGTTTTTGTATCGCTTCTTGCACAGTTTAACCAATCTAAAATTGGTTACATCTATCAATAGGAGAAATGGACTCTAAATGAGTTCATTTCTTATTGTGTGTAAAAGGAAGAAAGGTTGAAACATGATAAGTGTGAAAGTGCTCATTTGGCCAGTGCCTCTAAAGACAACAACTTACATTCTGAATAGAGTACCCATTAAAGCAGTTGAAAAAACACCTTATGAGCTTTGAACAGGTCGAAAACCTAGTCCAAAACACTTTCACATTTAGGGATGTCCACTTAAGGTAAAGCCTTATAAGCTACATGAGAAGAAATTGGACTCCAAAATAGTGAACAACTATTTTATTGGTTATTTTGAGTGATCTAAGGGCTATGAGTTTTATGATCCCACAATAAGGAATATTTTTGAGACGAGAACTACAATATTTTTTGAGGATGTTGAGTTTAGAGGGAGAAATAAAGTTAGAGACATTGCTTTTAAGGAGGAATTGAATTCTAACTTAGTTCTTGCTATCACTTTTGACGATGTTCTGGTTCTTATACCTATCATTAATCAATATGTTAATCCAGAACCTCAATAAAACAATGTTGAACAACTCCCTATTCAAGATGAGGTAATTATTTCAAAAAAAAAACTCAATAACCTCAAGTACAAATGCCATTAAAAAGGTCCACTAGAGAAAGAGTTATAATAGCTTTAGTGGAATATTTTGACCTTAAACTGCATTAGATGAATATTAAGTTAATGGTTTCTCAATGGTAACATTGATCATACATGTATATGGTGCAACTAGAAAACTTTGTGTCCGATTATGCAAAGTTAATGATTTGCAAATTAAATAACTTCATTTATGGGCTTAAGCAAACTTCTTGTTAATAGTATTACAAATTTTACCAAATGATTATCTTATTCGGTTTAGAGATTAATTTTGTCAATAATTGTATATACCATAAGTTTAGTGGGAGTAAGGTTCTATATTTGGTTTTATATGTTAATGACATACTACTTATCAATAATAAGTATAGTCTCAATCAATGCACTAAGAATGATTTTGAGATTACAAAAATGTATAAGATTTTTTACATTTTAGCAGTAGGAAGTCTAATGTATGTTCAGGTTTGTATACATTGGAATATTGTGTACAATGTTGGGATGTTAGGCAGATATTTTAAGCAACCCTAGTTTGGACCATTGGATAGCATCCAAGAAGGTTATAAGGTATTTTCAGAGAACAAAAGATTACATGCTTACATATCGAAGGTCTAATCAGTTAGAGATCATCAAGTATACAAACTCTGATTTTGATGGAATATGGATACAAGTTTTTGTCACTAATCTGCAAATTGTGAAAAACAAATTGCAATATTTTATTCCAATAGTAACAGGAGCACATCAAAGTTAAAATACATAGACTTTAAGTTTCTGGTTGTTACAGTAAAAGTTTAGAGTGTTTAAGTGTCTATAAAGCATATTAAGACAAACTCCATGATTGCAGATCCGCTTACTAAGGGACTATACCTAAGGTTTTTCACGAGCAAATTGCTCATATGGGTGTAATATCATTTAAGGATATTTAGTTTTAGTGGGAGTTTGTACTTTTAAATGTTTTATGTTATAGACACATTTTTAGTTATTTCAGTTTACAGATATTAAGTTTATTTTTTGCTGAAATAAAGTTTATTTGGTTTATACACACTCTGGTTTTGGTAAGGTTTGATCTCACTAAGGTTTGAGGAGGACCAGTTGGAAATAGACATGTTTAGATCATATTGCATGTAATTCCCATGCTACACATCCATACTTGATCTATGTCATTATACGTGATCATTGATGGATTTAGTTACGATATGAAAGTAAAATTTTGAGCTCATAAAGTTATATAATGACATGTAATTATAGAGTAATTAGTATATATATGTGGTTCAAGTGGGAGATTATTGAAAAATATGGACATCACATATATAATAAGAGTAATTACATGTTATTATTTACTATTATAATAGGTTAGCCCAAATTAAAAGTGATCTAATTTGGTTATGGTTTTTTGGGCTTTAATTATTAAATAAAGTATAGGTCAAATATGTGTAGATACTCTAGTAATGAAGTTCTAATCAATTTCTAAATAATGATGGGCTAATTAGGAATGAGAGCTAATGTGCCAAAGTTATATATATTAGGGTTATGGTCCTCAAATTACACAACAAGGTAACTTTTCTAATATCTCATCTTTAGAAAAGACAGAGCCAACTTCTCTAGATTACTTGTGTGCTAATTTGGAAGATTAAAACCCTAAGATCTATAGATTTCAAGAAATCGATTAATTAAGTTACGCTTTCGCATTTAGTTTTGTTCTTGATTTATTATTGATGATTTGACATGATAGATCTTGGTTTACAGTTTTAAGTTTATATTAGATTTTGTTTTACGGTTTCAACACACATAAGAATCCTTGAAAAGTAATCTTACTTGATTTAATCTCTTCTTTAATGATAAACACGAGATTAGCTGTACAAAATCCTCAAAAAGAGACTAACAAATCATCAAAATATTTTTGGTCAAACATGCCAACAAATAAGACAAGTTTCATGTCTAGTGCAATGATTGATTAAAATGGACGCTTCAATCGACAAATTCCAAAACTTGTCCCACCAAGTATTATTATATATTGATTACTTTAACACTTATTATGAATTTCAATAATAGTAAAACAACAACTCTATCTTGAAAATTTATTTAAATATTTTTAAATATTAAATTTCAAAATAAAGCAAAAATATTTTGAGAATTGAGATTAGATTTTAATTTAATTTGAAAGTTTAGACTAATAATAGATTAAATTAAGTATGATTTTAATGTATTAAATTTATCAAATTAACTATAAAATTTTAAATTTAATGTTGAAATATTAAATTCTATCTTTTAGTTTTATATTAAAACTATCTTTAACATTTTATATTTTAAATTTTTCTAATTTAAAATTAAATAACAGTGTCATTAATTATAAAGTAAATTCAAATTATATCAAATATAATTAAATTAATCATTATGAATTTTGCTCTCAAAATCAACTTATCTAATTCGGATGAGATTAGCACAATATATTTTCTAATTTCATAATAATTTATTTTCATAAGTTAAACAACTATTGAGATTACTAAATCATCTAATTGTATTATAAAAATATGAAATAAATTAATAGTAATTTAAAATCTTCAACTCCCCAATTATAATGAAGGCATATTTAGAAAAATTGAAAAACTTAAACTTCCTAATAAATTAAAATAAATACTAATAATTTTAAAAATATATTTAAATAATTTTTATTCTAATCTTCTACTTTAATGTTATTCTTGTCATCTTTTCTTTAATATATCATTCTCGTCATCAGCTTCAATCAACATTGGACTTATGATGTAATTAATTACTTTGAAGTTGTAAATTATATAAAACAACTATAAATTATAACAATAAATAATAATTTATTATTGTAAAATGGAGATTTTATAAAATTAAAATTATAATTATAATAGTAATTAGAAAAATAGCATAAAGTAAATTAAAATTAGTAAGAATGTATAATTGTAAAGGAAAACTTTTGCCTAATAAATTAAAATGAAGGTAAGTTTAAAATAAATTTAGTATAATATGTATAATAAATTAAATAAATGTGTGATGAAATAATGTAAATAGTTGTATATGCTTAAAAATTTTGTGAGTTCAAAGCATTAAATTTGCATGGTTAAATTAAAAAAGTCTGTCTTTTGACATGGTGAATCTTTCGTTTTAGTTTCTCTTTTTCCGAGTCTTCAATTTTGTGTTACTGTTTTGTCTGGGACTGGAGCTTTTTCTCTAGGTTTTTTCTGTGTGATGGAAGAGGGTTTAGCTATCTTAATCTTCTTGACGAAGTGGAGGAGGCTTTCCATGGGGAAATTTCGTCAGTGCATCGGAGTTATCAATTTTGTTTAGTGGGGTGATGCTTGACTGATAGTATCATCCACTTCCCTTCCTTGCGCAATACTATAGTTTATCTTTGGCATCCGATTGAGGGAATTTTCATTTCGAATCTTGGGGAAAAAATGTTTCTTTTCTAATTTTTTCATGAAGTGGACATTCATCGGGTGCTTTCGGGGACACCATGGGTTTTCAATAATCATCTGATTATTCTTCGTAGAATCTAACAGGGGGAAGATCCAGCTGTTGTTCCTTTATTGTTAACTGAATTTTGGGTTCAAATACACGACTTGCCACTAAGGTTGATGACGGAAACAATGCAATACAGTTTGGAGAGTTTTTGGGACAGTTTCTTGAGTACGACACCTCTATTCCAACTATAGGGATTAATAAATTTATGCGTATTCGAGTTAGGTTGGATGTGTCTCTCCAATTGCAAAGGAAAAAGAAGATTCAAATCGATAAGGAAGGTACAGTTTATGCTTGTTTCCAGTATGAAAAATTGAGCCTCTTTTGCTTTATTTGCGGTAGACTGGGACACAGAAAGAGTTTTTGTCCTTTTCGTACCAGCCTGGATCCATCAAAAATAATTTTTGGTTGGGACATTTCATTACGAGTGGTGGGGCATCAGCGGAATCCTATGGTGAGTAGGTGGCTTCGAGAACCTGACGGTTTAGAATGCCATACTGCAGTTTTGGCAAGAAATCCCACGACCCAAATTCGAGGGAGAGAACTTGATGCTGGGTGTAATTTAAGGAGGGTGATGGGGAATCAATTGGATAAATCTAATATTATCTCTTTAAAATCTGGACAGAATATTTCTTTTAAAGTAGATAAGAATACCTGGCGAAATAATAATAGTATGGAATTAATTGGGGTTGAAAATGATAGTGGGCCCATGGATGGGGTGTTGACCGAAGAAAATGATCCCTTAGTTTCTTTGGAAGGAAAGAAACGACAAAGGTTAGTGGGGGATTCAACTCATGTCGTAGGGGATGTTGCTGAAGAAGACTCAATGATTTTAGCGGTGGCTCTGTAATGAAAATCATAAGCTAGAACGCCTACGGCTTGGGGAGACCGCAGACTGTTAGTAGGCTCAAAAATAAATTACGAGCCATTAATCCCCAGATTTTGTTTCTTATAGAGACAAAATTAAGTTCAAAGAAGATGGAGTTGGTGTGAATGAAGTGTGGATTTGCAAATGGTATTAATGTTGGTGCGTCGGGATCTAAAGGTAGTCTATCGTTAGGTTGGAAACAAAATTCCTTGATTTGGCTTCAGAGTTATTCTTCTTTTCATATTGACGTTGAGGTTCATGATAATGCTTGCGGTGAAGTTTGGCGTCTTATGGGGTTTTATGGGAATCTAGATGAATGAAATAGAGCAATATCATGGGAGTTACTTTGTCAGTTGGGGAATGACCAAATGTTGCCTTGGATTGTGGTTGGGGACTTCAATGAGATTATGCATTCTTTTGAAAAGCAGGGTGGCCGACTTCGTTGAGAACGTCAAATGTTGATTTTCGAGAAGTGTTGGAGGACTGCGGGCTTATTGATTTGGGATTTTTTGGTGGGTGGTTTACATGGGAGCACGGTCGTGTTTTGGCTACCAATATTCGGGAGCATCTGGACAGGGGAATAGCGACTCAAGATTGGATGTCTCTTTTTCCTAGTTACCATTTGGAGCATTTGAGTCACTCATTTTTGGATCATTGCCCGATTCTGTTGGACACACGTGGGCGGGGTGGTGAGTTTCAGCGTTCTAGGAACAGAAGTTTCCGTTTTAAAGTGAAATGGTGTCTAGAACATGATTTTGAGGCTATGGTACAAAGGAGTTGGGAAGATATAACTGAAACTGTCCCAAATAAGTTCATGCTTTTGGGGAAACGTTTTCAGCAGTGGAGTCGGTCTAGGAGTTGGGATCAAAAAACAATTCATAGGGATTTTGAAGAGCGTTTACATGAAGTTTATGACCAGGATCCTTCTGATGAGGTTCTTGTCGAAATCATTGAGGCCCAAATTGGCATTAATTTGGAGATTGACAAAGAAGAAATTTTCTGGGGGCAACGGGCTCATGCCAATTGGTTGCAAAATGGAGATAGAAACACCAACTATTTTCATAAAATTACGGTTTAGCATTTTCAACGAAGTAGGATTATGGGCTTGGAAGAAGAAAATGGTCATTGGGTTTCATCGAATGTGGGAATGCTTCGGCTTGCTTTGAGATTTTTTGAGAATTTGTTTTCGGCTTCTAATTCTGGTCATGACGAGCGACTGTTGGGCTTGGTAGAGAAGCAGATTTCACATAGCATGAATGAGAAATTGCTTCGTCCTTTTTTAGAGGTTGATATTAAGCATGCTATCATGGCAATGGCACCTTTAAAGGCTCCGGGTATTGATGGATTTCCAGCAGTTTTTATTAGAAATGCTGGCATATTGTTGACTTTGAAATCTCCAAGTACTGTTTGTCAATCTTGAAAGGAGAAACTGAAATGGGGGAAATCAATAAAACCCACATTATCTTAATCCCTAAAGTTGATAAACCCAAAAACCTCACACAATTCTGACCTATAAGTCTTCGTAATATAATTTACAAGGTAACTACGAAAGTATTGGTGGAACGCATGAGTTCCATTTTGGGGGAGTGTGTTAATGAAACTCAAGGGGATTTTATTCTAGGAAAAAATATTTCGGATAATGTGTTGAGTGCTTACGAGGTCTTACATTCTCTTAAAATGAAGAAAAAAAGTAGAAAAGAGACTTTTGTGCTTAAACTCGACATGAGTAAAGTGTACGATCGTGTTGAGTGGGATTTTTTGGCTGGAATGATAAATTGTTTGGGCTTTCACACTGACTGGATTGTTCTCATCATGCAGTGTGCTTGTTCAGTCTCTTATTCGGTGGGGCTTAATGGGGAAAAGAATGTGTGGTTTTCACTTTCGAGAGGTTTGAGGCAAGGGGATCCGCTTAGCCCTTATCTATTCTTGATTTGTGTAGAGGGTTTCTCCACATTGCTTCAGGATGTAAAGCAGAAGAATTTCATGTGGGGTGCTCTTATTGGTAGAGAAAGATTTTCTATTAACCATTTATTTTTTGCGAATAATAGTATTCTATTTGGGGATGCATCAGAAGAGGGAGCTAATATAATGTGCAATCTTACTGCGGAGTATGAGTAGGCTTTGGGCCAAAAGGGTAAATTTTGATAAATCACTTATTTATTTTGGTGCTACTGTAGAGTCGAACGTTCGGAAAGCAATTACTGGCATTTTGGGTGTCCGGCTTGCTACAAACCTGGAGAAGTACTTGGCCTGCCTATGATGGTCGGAAGGAAGAAAAATTGGGCTTTTGCACATTATTTAGATCGTTTTAGGAAGAGAATTGAAGGCTGGAACTTGCATTAATTCTCTATGGGAGGTAAAGAAGTTTTTATTATGTCGGTCCTACAAGCTATCCTTGTTTATATTATATAATGCTTTGCCTTACCAAAAATGCTATGCTTTGCCTTACCAAAAATGCTATGTCATAAAATTGAGGGCCTTTTAAATAAATTCTAGTGGTCAAACAATAAAACATCAAGAGGGATTCATTGGAGTAATTGGAGTGATTTATGTAAACCCAAGTGTGCTGGGGGGATGGGTTTTAGGGATTTGTTTTTATTTAATCGAGCCTTATTAGCTAAGTAAGTCTGGCGTATTTTTTCCATCCTAATTGTCTATTATTGAAGGTTTTGAAAGCCCGTTATTTTCCGTTCACAGATATTTTCTCAGAAAAAGTAGGTTCTTACCTTTCGTTTACCTGGAGAAGTCTGTGCAGTGCTCGAGCATTGATTGCTGATGGGTTGATATGGCGTATTGGTAATGGGGAAAGTATGAACATTTGGAATGATCCTTGGTTGCCTGGGCATGGGAAAAACCGACTATCAGTGCAATGTGTTAATACATCCTGGAGTTCAGTGAATCAATTGATCGATGCTGAAACTAATGCCTGGAACAAGGGAGTAGTCTGCCATTTGTTTGACAAAGATCAAGCAGACCGTATCTTCTCCATTCTGATCTCTCGCCACAGGTCGAATGATTTATTGATCTGGAAACATGAGATTACCGGGGAATACACCGTGAAGAATGGGTATCATGTTTTGATTACAAATCAAGTACAAAATAATGGGCAACATTCGCTCATAAGACATAAATAGAGTGATTTCTACAAAATGCTCTAGGCTTTACATATTCCTGCTAAAATTAAGATAAACATGTGGCGACTCTTCAACAATTTTGTGCCTTACTATAACAATCTTCTCAAACGACGATTGACTGTGGATGGTGTCTGACCTCTCTGTAAAGCAGATTTGGAGGATTCTGACCATTTACTGTGGAATTGTGGTGTCTTAAAGTAGTTATGGACCTCTCTCAACATCAGGGTCTATCCACTCGAGAATACCTCAAATTTCAAAGACAAATTTGTTAAAAACTTGTTTGCAGCAGATGTTCCTAATCGATAGATTCTTATTATATCACTATGGGCATTATGGCATAGGAGAAATAAATTGATTCATGAAAGCTCAAAGTTTTCTATGTAGGATCTCCTAGGATTTATTCGAGACTATTGCCAGGATATCGCCTTGTGTTAATCGAACCTAAAATCTGTTTCTATTCCTATGAGACAGCATTTATGGCGTCCTCCTGATAGTGGTACGTTTAAATTGAATTTTGATGCCTCATTTCTAAAAGAATCTAGAATTTCTTATGCAGCTGTTCTAGTAAGAAATAATAAGAGGGTTTTTCTACGTGCTTGCACTTACCCATATGGTGATGTGGTTGATGCTTTTATTGTTGAAGCTCGTGCTTATGAAATGGCGCTGATCTTTGTAGAGGAAATGGGTTTTCGTAGGATTCTATTGGAAGGGGATTCTCTGACAACAATTAAAAAGCTTCATTCAGGAGGAGAAGATTGATCTCTTTTGGGGCCGATTATTAACAGTATCCGTGTACTTGAAAGACAGTTTGATAAAGTATCAGTATCAGTGTACTTGAAAGACAGTTTGATAAAGTATCTTACCATTTTGTGCCAAGGGTAGCTAATCGGGCGGCACATCTTCTGGTGGTCGAAGGGCGACGACGAAAGATTCTTTGCGTTTGGGATTTTTCACCTCTGGAAATAGTAAAGAAGGCGATAGTTGAGGATTGGATGACTTGGGTCCAGATCGGTTGTTAGGTCTTTGCTCACTTTGAAGATGGAGAAGGTTCTTTTGAATCTTCATGGTTGGATTTAAAAGTTTTCTTCCTTGCTCGGCGTTGTGGTTTCAAATTTGTTTTAGGGAAGATGAATTGTTTTTTGGATGATATTCTTGGCGGCAATTCATTTGTGGTGAAGAGTGGTTTGAGTTAATGGTTTTGGTTTTTTCGGTGTGTTGTTTTGTTTGTTTTATTTAATTTTTCTGTCTATTCATCTTTGTTTCTCTTTATTGTGTCTAACCACTTTGAGCCTTGTCCTGTTTTAAATGGATATCAGTATCTATTTGCAAAAAAATAAAAATAAATGTATGATGAACGAATATAATAATTTTACTTCATCATTAATTTAAACAATCATTCATCTCTTTCAAGTGACATTATCATTTGAATATGACTTGAAATTTACCTTTCGAATAACTAATACTTTAATACTTAATTGTTTTTAGATACTTCAAACTTACCAATGCTAATAATCTCTATTTTTAGTGATATTATTTAGATGTTATTTGTTTAAAAATATTTAAGTGTTGAATATTATTTATATTGATAAATTTGAATTTTAATTATTATATAATTGTAACAATAATTAAATGATATCTATTATTAACAATTATTTAATATTACTTATTATTAATATGTTGAATTCAACTTCAACTCAACTATTAGTTGAATAAAAACTCTATAATTTAAAAAATAAAACTTATTTTTTATATAATGTTAATTTAGTAATATAATAAATAATAAAAACATTCTTATCAATTCAAATATTTTTAAATTGTGTTTTATATATACTAGTCTTCTTCTTCACATGCATTGCATGTGGTATACACATTTAATTTCTAAATAAAAGATAAAAATATATAACATATTTAATGTAAATAATATTTGATGAATAGACATAGTTGAATCATAATTTAAGTAATAGTACAATATTGTTTAAAGTATCTTTGTACAAAATATGATATATATTATATGATGAAAACTAATTATCAAAATATAATAAATAGATTATAATTCACTTAATCGATATACTTTACTCTATATTTTAATTACTTTTGGACATGAGCTTTTATATAATTTGGCAAGTAATTAATCATTTTCTATGTAAGTAGAAGGAGATCTCAAGTTAGCGCACAAGACAAAAAAAAAAAAATTATATTATTATTAAAACTTTTTATATTTTAAGGATTTATTAATTGTTATTATTATTATTATTATATTTAAACTTATTTTTTACAATAAAAGGGCATAAAGGCCATTACCTCAAATTAATATGAATCAATCATTACAAGCTCATGGATATCATAAGGATACTCCATACTAAAGGAAAGAGTACATTGTTTGTTCAAAGCTAGCTTACTAAGACTATCCGTGACTCTATTACTTGTACGATCGATCCAATTAATCTTAGCTTCAGTAAAGAAGTCCAACAATCCAACAATCTCTTTTAACTGATAGCCAAAAATAGTGATGTCTTCATGATGTTTTTTAATGCGATTTACTAAGCTTTCACAATCGGTTTCAAAGATAGCCCTCACAACATTATTATTATAGGCCCAATTGATCCCTTCTCTCAACGCATCAACCTCTGCCCAATCCACTTTCATCCGACTCTCCCTATACTCCGAAAGATGGCCTAACACAAAACTGTCACTATCTAGGGCTATCACCTATATTTCGATTGATGTATCAACAATCACCGCATTGACATTAATTTTGACAAAATCCAAAGAAGGCTTTTCCCACTTATGGATCTTAGGGGTCTTAGGAATCATTAGAACATTGATGAGGTTGTGAATCCAAAAATCATCCCCTAGAGTTTTAGCCGACTCCCAAACAACCTTTGCATCTTCCTCCTTGCCACGAAAAATAGAATTATTTCATCTATTTCACACGTTCCACAAAACCGTTATGAATTCCTCAAAAGCTTTTTTGTCCATGAGCTGAGTCACCTCCTTCAACCAATCGATGCACCTCTCAAACTCATAGTCGAGCAACCTACCATCGAGCCCACCAAGGAAAAGAATTTCACGAGCCTTAGAGCAATCTTGAAGGGTATGAATGGTTATTTCTTCTCCATCCCACATATCAAGCACTCGTGATTAAAGCCTTGATAAACCGAGGAAATTCTAACATTAGTCGGGAGTAAATTGTGACCAACCCACCACGCAAATATGCGGTTCTTAGGGAGGATGTTGAGTTTCCAAATAGTACGCCAATATAGATGATCCAGACCACACCCAATCTTATTAAGGATAAGCCAAGAGTAACCGGATTTTGTACAGTAATAGTCGGTCCTGTTATGGAACCATATGACCCTATCCAACGACCCATCTCGAATAATCAATAGAGTACAAATCTGATCACCCAAGAAGTCACCATATAGCTTTCGCACACGGGCTCTACCCCACACACTATTATTAGGTTCCTACAAGTTGCGAACAACCCTCTCCTAAATCCCGCTACTAATATCCTTCAAGGAGTCATCGTCGAGACCTTTAAAACCCCATCTATCCAATCTGATCCTTGCTTTCTTGTCGTCCCTAACCTGCCAACTAAAACCAACCTCAAGGGCTTTAGTCGCAGTCATAATGCTCGTCCATGAATAAGAAGGTTAGTCAATTATCTTCGGGTGGAACACATCACAATTTGGGAAGTATTTAGAGCTAATAACATGGTAGCATAAGGTATCTCTACGGTTTACGAGCCACCACACTTATCTCCTGAGCAACGCAATGTTGAAAAACCTCAGATCTCTGAATCCAAGGCCACCCATACCTTTTGGCATACACAAGGCATCATATGCCATCATCGCCTATCCACAACCTTTATTCTTGTGAGCCCACTAATAGCTTCTCATTCTCGAGATCAACTCATCAATCATGCTCTTGGTGATAAGAAAAATTGAGAGAGCATAAGTGGGTAAGGATTGTAAAACAACTTTAATAAAAAGGTCTTTACCACAATAGGATAAAAGCCTTTTGTAATAGTCTAGTTTTAGCTAAAACGGAACAGTGGTTTTAGAACCACAAATATGATGTTGCAAAATTATTTTAATATTATTTTTGGTATTTACAACATGATAGCATGTATGTGTGAAAATTTCGTGAGCTAATTTTATTGTTTAATTGTTCAATTTGAGAAAAATGACTAAATCGCGTAAAATGCAAAAGTTGCATTCTACTTGTTAAAGTTGTCAAATAACTTTGGCTTTTAAATATGATGGCCTTAAATGGTAATTAGACCATTTTAAATGTTAGTGGACTTATATGGACATTAAATAGATGATACTAAATGATTTATAATAAGGCTAGTTTAATAATTTGGTTATTAAAGGTTAAAATAAATAAAACAAAGCTAATTAAAGCTTCATTCTCATCTTTATGCATCGAAAATTAAAAGAAGAAGAAGCTAAGATAGGGTTTTTCATTTAGCTAGGCAAATTCAAGCAATTAAGGTACGATTTTTGATATGTTTTTTTTATGATTTTTATGTTTTTGTAATCGTTGCAGTTTAATCTAGCTAGCCCGTACCTTTAATTTTGAAACTGTTAAAGATTTTAAGAGTTTCCAATGATGAGTTTATGCGTTCTTTGGTATTTGAAGATGAAATATGAAAGCTTGATGATAGAGTTTCATGTTTTGTAAAGTGATTTTGTGCCAAATAGGGATTAAATTGTGAAATATGCAAATTGAGTGGTTAAAATGTGAAATAAATGAAAGTTTTGGGTTGTTAGGGACCTATGTGTAATTTGGCCAAGCTTGGGTTTAATGAAATTATGTGAATTTTGTGTATTTGTGAAATAGGTGCTAAACTGATTAAATGTGAAAATTTAGCGGCTACAGTGTAAAAAGGCCAAAATGTATGTTTTGGATTAAATTGAAAGAATATGAGATTGAATAAGTTAATTTTGAATATATTTAGATCAAGAAAAGAGAAATCCGAAATTACATCTAGGGAAAGGCAAGATTATTGAGTAACTGACTCATTTCGCCATTTTCATACTCGAGGTAAGCTCGTATGTGGTAATTTCATTATAAAAGTATGTTAAAAGATTTGATATCGTATAAACTGTGATTATGAGATTATGGATTATGTTAGAATTATGAAAACGACTCTACGAATGCATTCGATGATAGAAACGAAAAGTGTGAAGTCCCAGTTGAACTTTAGGAATAGATTTGGTTACATGTGTCTTGTTATTAGATGATAAGTTGAGTTGGCTTCGGGCCATGATATTAGCACTTCGAGTGCGAATTATACCGATTTGGCTTCGGGGCATGCATATCGGATGATTTGGCTTCGGACCATGATAATTGTTTTTCGGATAAGTTACCTTGATTTGGCTACGGGCCATGGTATAGGTACTTATCGTATGAGACTATTGAGTATTCAATTTCTATTCCGAATGGTCCAACGGGTAAACAAATGATGTGGTTAAGAAAAAGGTTAGTACAGAAACTATTCGAGTATTAAATAGAGAAAGTTCAATGAGATGGTATTTAATCATGTTTTAAGACATGAGAAAGGTTTGTAGTTAATGTGAAATTTATTGATTTTGTAACACCCTTAAACCCAGCCTAGACACTATGGCCGAATCTAGTGACGTCATATGTGAGTGCTTTTTAGAAAAACCTTAGCGAGTTGAAAATTTTTCCAGTTTGTTATCATTACTTAAGTCGTGAAATCCCTATTCCAAATATCAAGTGGAAACATTTCATAAACGCGGAAGATAAAACGTCATTAATTCTTAAATCAATAATTTATCAATTTAAAATCCCCAAATAATACACAGTTCGAGTCCGAATACATAATCAATCCCAAAAACAACTTTTAAGGTAAGGCAGGAAAAAAATAAAGGTTACTCATAAAATCATTAAATGTCTACCAGTGGTCACCATCGAGCCTTCGTCGCACCGATCCGTCTACTACTGAGGATAACCTGATAGATAAAATAAACAAAGGGGTGAGTTTTCGCAAACTCAGTGTGTACATCTCCACAAACAGCATGCATACAAGTAGATAATAGATTACAGTTATTCGACCTTAACCATACATATATCACATGCATAACATATCAGATATCAGAAAACATGCCCACCAACCCTGCACACCATCTCCATCCAACCCAACACACCATGTGGGGATAAAATCGACCCACCTATCCTTGCACACTGTATATGGGGATATAATCGACCCATCCAACCCTACACACTATAAAGTACCGTATCGCAGCACATATCATAAGTGTGTAGCTTAGCTGCCAGATAATAGGCTAATCACCTCTCAGACTTCCCTTCTCTTCACAACAATCCTAACCCTATGCAATGCATCATAAACATATCTTATCAACATCATGTCAAAGCAGATTTACAGAATCAGACAGATACACATGCTTATAATATCATACTTTTTAGTAACCAATCAGAGTATGGGGACTAAGTAACGCTTGCCGCCCCTACAGTCAGGTCACAGTCGACTTAGGTGAGTTGTGCAATCTTATAGAACAAATCAGCAAAATTGGGCTCACAGGCCCGTGTGCCCTACCCATGTGCCTCGTGTTCGTCGTGCCCGTGTGGCGCGCGCACGGCCTGGCTCGTCAGTGGCACGCCTGTGTCTCACGAGACAGGCTACCACACGCCCGTGTGGCGTCGACAGGCCACTTTTCAGCTTTCGTCGAAACTCATTTTCTGCGTAATTGAAGTACACACCAGGTTCATTTTCACCGCTAATCCAACCATGAGCACCCCAAAGCCTAACATCAACAATACCGAGCCCAAAATCAATCACTTAAATCGACATCCTTAAGAATTGCCAAATCCCAAAAGAGAGATCTACATACCTTCAATGAAGAATGGTGTTTCCTTACTATTTAGAACTCGGTTACTGATCTACAGAGCCTTGGATATTCCCTAAACAACAACCAAAATCCCTCTTAAATAATCTCTAAAGGAAATCACGAAACATAATTAAGGTGATACTTACCGAAACGATAGAACCGCTAGTAATGCGCCCAAGCTTATCGAAAAAAAGAAAAACAAAGGGAAGGGGAAAAAGAAAAGAATTCCGAAAGCAAAGGGGTTTTAGGGGGAATGAAGAAATAGTAGTGAACAAAAAAAAAAGGAAAGAAAAGAAAACATCTGATAAACTCTATCCCCCTTGAGTGTTTTAGTCCAATTAAAGCGTCCACATGACTTAACAGTAAAATTAATGCCACACCCATGACTCGAACTTGGGTTCTCAAGCATACTTCCTTGCCACTTAACCACTAGACCAGCAGGCCCATTCTGATATAATCCTACGAGCTTTTAAACTTAAGCCTACTGAATAAGAGTAAGGCTTTATTCATCAAAATGCCAAAAATTTTCCCAAGCTAAGGCTTGAACTTGGGACCTCTCAATCACCTCTTAAGACACTTAACCACTGAAGTAGATACACATTCGTCAAATACCCACAGAAACAATTTAATAAAATTTGGGGCGTTACAACTCTACCCCCTAAAAGAAAATTTCGTCCTTAAAATTTACCTGATTGGAAAAGGTAAGGATACTGTTGTCGCATCAAATCTTTTGGCTCGCAAGTAGCTTTCTCAGTGCCATGATTCCGCCACAGCACCTTTACCAAGGGAATAGACTTCTTACGTAAGACCTTAACGTCATGATTCAAAATTTGAACTGGCTCCTCCTCGAACGTCAGATCTGGTCTAACCTCAATATCCTCCATAGGCACAATGTGTGTGGGATTAGAGCAATAACGTGTCAACATAGAGACGTGGAACACGTCATGTATATGATCTAGACTCAGCTTACCCTTATGACCGAACCTCAGAACCTTCTTCCATGGCGAGACATTAAGAAAAACCATGTCTCCCACAGAATACTCGATATCCTTCGTTTTCAAATCTGCATAGGACTTCTGTCTATCAGAAGCCGCTTTCAATCGATCCCGAATCAAGCGAACCTTATCCTCAGTCTCTGAAACCTACTTTGGACCCAGAACACGCTGCTCACCCAACTCAGCCCAGAACAAAGGAGTGCGACACTTACGACCATAAAGTGCCTCATATGGTGCCATCTGTATACTAGACTGATAACTGTTGTTGTAAGCAAACTCGGCTAAAGGCAAGAACTCCTCCCACCTGCCTCAGAAGTCGATAATACAACCCCTCAACATGTCGTCCAGTATCTGAATCACCCTCTCTGACTCTCCGTTTGTCTGAGGATGGAAAGAAGTACTGAAGTCAAGACGAGAACCCAAAGCCTCATGAAGCTTTCCCTAAAACTGAGACGTGAAACGAGGATCCTTATTAGAAATTATCGAGACAGGTACCCCATGCAGTTTCACTATCTCTGAAATGTACAACTTGGCTAACTTTTATAGAGAGAAGTCTGTCTTAACAGGGATAAAATGCGTAGACTTGGTCAATCGATCCACGATGACCCAAACAAAATCCTTCTTAGTGGGTGTTAGGGGCAACCCACTAACGAAGTCCATCGTTACTCGTGCCTATTTCCACATCGGTATTTTCACTGGCTGTAGCAAACCCGAAGGTAACTAATGCTCAGCCTTAACCTGCTGACAAGTCATACAATGAGCAACGAAATAGGTCATTTTACACTTCAACCCTGGCCACCAGTACAACTCTCAGAGATTTTTATACATCTTATTCCCACCAGGGTGCATAGCATAAGGACTACTATGCGCTTCCCTCAGAATCGAAAATCGTAAATCCTTATCATTAGGTATATAGATCCTACCTCAGAAACACAGTACCACATCACTATTAATCCCAAAATCAGTAGTAGTCCCAGTCTCAACTTGACGAAATCGCAACTCAAGAGACTCATCTCCTAACTGCTTATCCTTAATCTGACCCAGCCAAGTCGGGCTAACCTGTAACTCAGCAAGAAGACTCCCGTCGTTATAAAGACGCAGTCGAGCGAACAACACTCTCAAATGAGCCACAACCCTACGGCTTAATGCATTGGCCACCACATTGGCCTTTCTAGGGTGATACTCAATACTGCAGTTGTAGTCCTTGAGCAGCTCAACCCACCGACGTTACCTAATATTTAACTCCTTTTGAGTGAGGAGATACTTGAGGCTCTTGTGATCGGTGTAGATGGTACACTTCTCACCGTACAGATAGTGCCTCCAAATCTTTAATGCAAAGAAAACTACCGCCAACTCTAAATCATGCGTTGGATAATTAACCTCGTGAGTCTTAAGCTGTCGTGATACATATGCAACTACCTTACCGTCTTCCATCAAGATGCAACCCAAACCTACATGTGACGCATCACTGTAAACCACGAAGTTCTTCCTAGGTTCAGGCTGTATCAGAACTGGAGCCTGAGTTAAAATTGTCTTGAGCTTCACAAAGCTCTCCTGCTACGCTTCAGTCAAAATGAAAGGAACTCCTTTCTGCAAAAACTTAATCAACCGCGCTGCGATCAATGAGAAGCCCTCTACAAAACATCGGTAATACCCTGCCAGTCCCAAAAAACTACAAATCTCTGACACATTCTTTAGCTATTTCCAATCCATCACAGCCTCAAACTTATGATGATCTACTCGAATCCCCTCAACAGAAACCACATGCCCTAAAAAGGTTACCTCCCTAATCTAGAACTCATACTTCGTGAACTTCGCATACAACTATTTCTCACGAAGGATCTGCAGAACCACTCTTAAATACCTGTCGTGCTCGTCCTCAGACTTTGAATACACCAAAATGTCATCGATGAACACCACCACAAATCGATCCAAGTATGGCTGAAACACACGGTTCATCAAGTCCATGAATGTCACTGGTGCATTAGTTAATCCAAAGAGCATAACTAGGAACTTGTAATGCCCATAACAAGTCCTAAATGCCGTCTTATGCACATCGGCCTCCTTTACCCTCAACTGATGATAACCTGATCGCAGATCGATTTTAGAAAACACTGAAGCCCCTCTAAACTAATCAAATAAGCTGTCAATCCTCGGAAGTGGGTGCTTATTCTTAATTGTCAACTTGTTCAATTGACGGTAGTCGATGCATATCCTCATTGTACTGTTGTTCTTATTTACGAATAGAACAGGTGCTTCCCAGGAAACACACAGGGATGAATAAACCCACGATCCAACAGCTCCTAAAATTGAGCCTTCAGTTCCGCCAGCTCCTTCGGTGCCATTCGGTAAGGGGCGATAGACACCGGAGCTGTACCAGGAATCAACTCAATCTTAAATTCTACCTCACGACTCGGAGGCAATCCTGGTAATTCCTCTAGAAAACATCTGAAAATCCTTCACAGTATGGATGTCTTTAATCGAAGAGTCCACAGAATCAAAAACACTGATGTAGGCCAAGAACGCCTCACATCGTTTCCTCACCAGCTTCTCTGCTACCATCGCAGATATCACATTACTTGATAATTCTTTCATTCTCCAATCACAACTATCTTATTTTCCCCCTCGGTCCTTAGAACCACCCTCTTTTTAGCAAAATCCAGACTTACACGATGCTTCACCAGCCAGTCTATACCCAAAATGAAATCTAAATCCTCAATCAGAAGTTCCATCAGATCAGCCAGAAATATCATTCCTTGGACTTCCAATGAAATGTCTCTGAATAGTTTACTAACCTTAATAGACTGCCCCAATGGACTCACCACAGAAATCTCACTAGAAGTGCTCTCGTACAGTATTCCCAAAGTCTCAGACACCGAACATGCAATGTAGGAATGTGTAGAGCCTATGTCTATAAGTGCAAGATAAGGTACATTAAGAATTAAAAACGTACCCGTGATGACATCTGGAACATCTTTATCCTTATGACGACATGCAGCATAGACAAGTATAGGCTACCTCATCTCAGTCGGCCTAGCACCTCGGCCCGGTGCTCTCTGTCCTCGACGCATACTGTTACCACCCCTAGCCTGGCCTCGACCCCTAGGTGGCTACTGAACTACCCTCGGCGGTTGTGCAATCTCAGTAGCCAAAGCTTACATCTAGTTACCCCTTAGTGGATAATCTTTAACTCGATGCTTAGTCGACCTACACCTCAAACAAGCTCCAGTAGACCTCTAACACTAGCCCGGATGGCGTCTGTTGCAAAGCTGACAAATCGCCACCCCAGCGGGTGCAACAGTAGGCCCAACTTTCACGGGACCATCAGATCTGGCCATTTTCCTAAGCCTCATCCCAGTACCAGAAGACTCAGAATCCCTCTTAACCTTTCCTTTCTCACGGTTTTGGTACTCAGCGCGCTTGACCTCCTCTGCAATGTTGGCCTTCTTGACCAACACAGCAAACTCACGCTCCCTCTGCAGAGCTATCAGGACCCTCAAGTTATCCCTAAGGTCGTCCTCAAAATGAACACAGTGCTCATACTTAGTCGCCACCATGCCTCGTGCATAATGGCTCAGCCTCAGAAAGTCGGCCTCATACTCGACCACCAAATGATTTCTCTGATAAGATTCAGAAACTCGCGCCTCCTAGCGTCGATATAACTAGCCCTCACATACTTACTCTAGAAGGCTATCTTAAACAAATCCCATGTCAGACTGTCAAGCTGAGTGCCATCCCTAACCGTCAGCCACTACTGATACGTTTCATCGTGAAGCAACGAAACAGCCCCCTTGAGCTTCTGCTCGGCAGTAAAATCCAGATCATCCATAATACGCTACGTGGCCTCCATCCAGTACTTATCCACATTAGGAGCAACTCCAGCGATGCCCCTAAATACCGCAGCCCCATTGGACTGGAGTCGTTCCTTAACTGACCCATGGCCTCCAGATCCAGCATTAGCCCCAACAACCCTCTCTAGGATTCGCAGCATGGCCTGGGACAATGCATCGTCCCAGCTGCATGGTCCTGAGACTCAGCACTAGCTCAGTAACAGGTGACACCGGCGTCTCGCTAGTGTCCAAATTAGGGATCGTATTAGATGCGAGGACTCAGCTCGAATCCCTCTACGGCCTCTACCTCGGCCTCTAGTACCCTATCCACGAGTACCACTTGTGCTCATCGTAATTATCAAATTAATTTGTATTTAGAAGTTTTATGCATATTAGTTTACAGTTTTGATAATTATTAGCAGATATTTTATGCAAAACAATATCAAAGTTTTAGAGTTAGTTATCGTAAGTAATAAGCTCACTACAGTTTCAGTTTACACTACCTAAGTGTTTTAGTAAAGTACTACTTACAGTAGTCTTACAATACATACATATTGTTTCAGAAAATACATACAATATTTCATTTTAAGCATGCTTCAGACAGTATATATCAGAGTTTAAAAGAACTTACAGGATCGGGGCCCGAGACTCGGTGTACCACATATTTATTATCAAATATTTCAAACCGTTTCACAAAATCATTTTCTTTAAACCCAATTTTGAAACCCAAAATTCACAGCCAAGTTTTGAACCGGACTCTGATACCACTAAATGTAACACCCCCAAACCCGGCCTAGACGCTATGGCCGAATCTGGCAGCGTCACATGTGAGTGCTTTTTAGAAAAACCTTAGCGAGTTGAAAATTAGTCCAGTTTGTTATCTTTACTTAAGTCGTGAAATCCCTATTCCAAATATCAAGTGGAAACATTTCATAAACGTGAAAGCTAAAACGTCATAAATTCTTAAATAAATAATTTATCAATTTAAAATCCCAAAATAATCCCAAAAACAGTTCGAGTCTGAATACATAATCAATCCTAAAAATAACTTTTAAGGTAAGGTAGGAAAAAAATAAAGGTTACTCATAAAATCATTAAATGTCTACCAGTGGTCACCATCGAGCCCTCCGTCGCACCGATCCATCTACTGCTGAAGATCACCTAACAGATAAAATAAACAAAGGGGTGATTTTTCGTAAACTCAGTGTGTACATCTCCACAAACAACATGCATACAAACAAATAATAGATTACAGTTATTCGACCTTAACCATACAAATATCGCATGCATAACAGATCAGATATTAGAAAACATGGCCACTAACCCTGCACACCATCTCCGTCCAACCCAACACACCATGTAGGGATAAAATCGACCAACCCATCCCTACACACCGTATATGAGGATATAATTGACCCATCCGACCCTACACACCATAAAGTACCGTATCGTAGCATATATCATAAGTATGCAACTTAGTTGCCAGATAATAGGCTAATCGCCTCTCAGACTTCCTTCTCTTCACAACAATCCTAACCCTATACAATGCATCATAAATATCATGGCATGCTATTATGCAGATAACAGATCATATCAACATCATGTCAAACCAGATTTACTGAATCAGACAGGCACATATGCTTATAATATCATACTTTTCAGTAACTAATCAGAGTATGGGGACTAAGTAATGCTTACCGCCTCTATAGTCAGGTCACAGTCGACTTAGGCGACCCTTGACTCCTCACAGAAAAAGCCAGCAAAATTGGGCTCACACGCTCGTGTGCCCTACCTGTGTGGGCCCATACGCCCGTGTGGGTCACACGGCCCAAGTTGGCCTTGCCCGTGTGGATCACACGGCCTGAACCAGATTCCTACATGCCTGTGTATTCACCCGTGTGGGCCCATACGCCCGTTTGGCCCATATGGCCCATACGACCGTTTGGCCCATATGGCCTATTTTGCCTAAGCCCGTGCCTTACACATGACCTAGAAGCCATCACACACCCGTGTTCGTCGCGCACAACCTGGCTCGTCAGTGACACGCCCGTATCTCGTGATGTAGGCTACCACACGGGTAGACCACAGGCCCGTGTGGTGTCGACAAGCCACTTTTTGGCTTTCACCAAAACTCATTTTTTGCATAATCAGAGTACACACCAGGTTCATTTTCATAGCTAATCCAATCAGGAGCACTCTAAAGCCTAACATTGACAATACCGAGCCCAAAATCAATTACTTAAATTGACATCCTTAAGAATTGCCAAATCCCAAAAGAGAGATCTACTTACCTTCAATGAAGAATGGTGCTTCCTTGCTATTTAGAACTCGATTACTGATCTACAAAGCCTTGGATATTCCCTAAACAACAACCAAATCCCTCTTCAACAATCTCTAAAGGAAATCACGAAACTTAATTAAAGCGATACTTACTGAAACGACAAAACCGCTAGCAACACTCCCAAGCTTATAAAAAAACGAAGGGAAGGGGAAAAAGAAAAGAATTTTGGCAACAAGGGGGTTTTAGGGAGAAGGAGGAAATAGCAGTGAACAAAAAGAAAAAGAAAGAAAATAAAACATCTAATAAACCCTACCCCCAATTGAGTGTTTTAGTCCAACTAAAACGTCCGTACGACTTAACAGTAAAATTAATGCCACACCCACGACTAGAACTTGGGTTCTCAGGCATACTCCCTTGCCACTTAACCACTAGATCAGCAGACCCATTCTGATATAATCCTACCAGCTTTTAACTTAAGCCCACTGAACAAGAGTAAGGCTTTATTCATCAAAATACCAAAATTTTCCCTAAGCTAAGGCTTGAACTTGGGACCTCTCAATCACCTCCTAAGACACTTAATGTGACAGCCTTAAAACGACCCTAGTCGGAATGTGGTTTTGGGACCACAAAACCGAGGCATAAAAATAATTTAATATTTATTTTATTGCTTATAATATGTGTTAACTCATGTGTGACATTTTTGATGTTTTGATTTAGAGTTATAAATGTGAATTTCACTAGAAAGGACCTAGTAGAAAACTTTGGAAGTATGATGGGGGAATGTGTAATGACTAATTAAAGCATGCATGCAAAACAATGGCCTTGCATGTCAAATATCCCTCTTTTTATAAGAGGTGGCGGCCATGACAATGAGGATGGGCAAAACATGTCATAGACATGTTTTGTTGGTGCATTAGGGAGAAAAGAAATAAACAAATAAGCATGGGTAATAAAGAATGAAAAAAAATGTGTGTGAGTGAACCCCCCTATTGCCATGTATTGAAGAAAAGAAAAGAAAAGAAAAAATTGATCATCCTTTCATTCTCTCTTGACCGAAAATCCTAAGGAAGAAGAGGGAATTTTTGCTTCATGTTTGGTTTGGAAGAGCATTAGGAAGGGGTTTGGCTATACTTGCATCAAGATTAAGGTATGTTTGAGGTTGTGCCATGAGATTCATGCATGTTTTTAGTTACTAGCTTGATGTTCTTATTAGCCCATGGTTCAAATCTTTGTTATATCATGGGGATGGCATTTGGCCAAGGTGGATTTTGTGTTAATGCCATTGCATGTTAAATATGAAGCTTGTTAATGGTATATGTGATGGGGGATTGATGGCTCTTGGACTTTCTTTTTAGTATTTTTGAGTAAGACATTAAGTTCTTTGCTTAATCATGACCAAAATTATGGTGTTGTGATGTATTCGGTCATGGTATATCCATAAGTATGATTCATGCATGTTGCATGGTAGGTAAGATTTGAGCTTTGGATATGTGTTTATATTTGGATATAAACAACTTGAGATTCGGCCCTTGCACCTACATGAATATGTGTTTGCACATGATGAATTGGTATGACATATATACTATTTCAAGGTGTATATTTGCTTGTGATGATGTTTCGGTTATGTAGTAAATGAGAGATGTGTATTGAGCTACAATATGTAATCGTTAGTTAGTAAAATGTATGCTGTTTTTTTGTGTGGTATTAAGTGTAAAATTGGCCTCAACATAGACATGCATATTCGGCCAAATGAAGTAGATTGGTGTGCATGTATTCGGTTAGAGTCAACCGTATTGAAGCCTTATCTTGGCTTAGATAATTGACTAAATGGGTAATAAGTGAGGATGGTTGCGAATATACAAACATACATATGCATGTGTAATTGAATTATGAATGTTTAGCAAGATGGTTAAACTAGTTGATTTATTGATTAAGCTCAAGGAGTTAAAGAAGGAGAATCAAGCAAGGGAAAGACGAAGGTCATCGAGTAGCCGACTTGGACTGTTTTACCCAACACAAGGTAAGTCACTAAGCATATATTTTGTATTGATTTGAATAGACATAATGTCTATGTAATTATGCCGAAAGGAATGATGAATTTATATACATGTGTGTGTGTGGTGATGGAAGTATTGAATGGAAGGAAAAGAGGTGAGATGTATTGAGTTGTTGATTTCGACACTAAGTGTGCGGGTATAAACATTTGTGATCATGAGAATGGCACTAAGTGTGCGGGTTTAAAACTTGTACAGACTAAGTGTGCGAGTTTGATCATGTAGCACTAAGTGTGCGAGTTGATTATATAGCACTAAGTGTGCGGACTCACTATATGCTTTTGAATCACTATTGACACCGAGTGTGCGACACTATTGAGTTGATCACGGACAGCGGATCGGGTAAGTACCTTGAGTTCATGGCTAATAGGCGCTATGTTTATATTTGGGGTCGAGCTTGGTAAGTTTGAACCTATGTGACAATGTAAATTGAAGTCACGTACATAAGAATTATCGCGGAATGAGTGAAAGGTCATGTAGATGTATGATTGAATCGAAAGGTCTAAGGAACTATGGTATAGTTCGGTTTGAATGGAGTAATTAGCCTCGTTCCATTTTGTTTCCTCTTGCGATAATGTTATTAATGGTTGTTAGTGCATTGCTTATGACTTCTTGAGTTATATACTCATTCGGTGTTTGCTTGTCACCTATTTTAGGTTTCTTGGACTCGACTTTTTGCGTATTCGGGACCGTCATCGAAGTCATCACACCGCTAACAACTTTTGGTATTTTCTTCGTAGTTGGTCTTGGAGTACATTTCGGCATGTATAGGCTATTATGTTTTGTTTGAACTTGGTATGTAAAATTTTGAATAGCCATGCGAAAATGGCTTATAAATGTTTTGAGCATAATGTTATAATCATTTGGTATGTATATGCTCATTAAAAGCACGGAAATGTTTGGCAATGACCAGCCATTAGAATGGGTCATCATGATTATATTTTGGACTATATATGTAAAAGGGTGGTTGAATCATAGAAACTATGTGTTAGAGAAAGTCTACCCTAGAAATAGATCTTGGCAGCAACAGTGACGTGGATGTGAAAAATCACTAAAAATAGTAGGAACGAAATTAAATAGTGAATAAATTATGTAAATGAACCTTGATGAATCCATTTTCATATGGAAGAAACGAAACGGTCATATGAGTTGTATGTTAAAAGATATTTGGGTTTTAAGTGAAACAGGGCCAGAATGGTTTCTGGATTCCCTGTTCCGACTTTGAAAATTCATTATAAATTAACCAGAGATAATTAGGAGTCATACCATATATGTATAAATTCCTCTTTGAGTCTAGTTTCTATAGAAACAAACGGAATCAGTATTGAAGCCCTGCACAGGGAGTTATTCGAGTTGTAACGCACGAAGGTCAGTGTAGTCGACCCCTGTAACATGGGAGACTTTAACTAATAAACTGTACTAATTGGCTTGACCAAAAATTCTAGAAAAAATATGTAGATGGAAATATGAGTCTAGTCTTAGGGAAAAATTACGAAACTGATTTTAGAGTTGTAAAACTCAAGTTATGATTTTTGAAGCGAGTAGTACACAGTTGGCGACTTGTCCGGAAATTCTCAATAAGTGGTTTGAAGTCTGTTAACACCTTGTGTTCGACTCGTGACGGTCTCGGGTTTGGGGTGTTACAATTTTATTGGTATCGAGCTATGGTTTAGTCGGTTCTAGGACTACCATAGCACGTATGAGTCTAGCTATACATGCCTTAATGTTAATGTTTAAATGTGTGATGACTTCGATGGTTAAAATTATTGTTTTGATTAGTAAATGGATCCCGGTGTAGAGAACCTTGGCGGATGACGTTGAAGGTGTAGCGGCTGCTCTGCACAAGGGACGCCACTGTTGAACCTCGGTCATCTGCGAATAATCGGGTGAGGGGCTAGACAAGCCTTCTTTGCCATGATGAATGAGTGGGTCGCGCAATATGCCCGAACCAATCCGGTATTGTCCAACAATTCTCGAATTTGAATAATCCACCCCAAGAGCCCGTAATGCCGCTCGATTCTTGACCTGTGAGGCCGAGTAAGCCACTGTAGACTTAATTAGGAAGCGCGGGCTGAAGAGTTCAGGGCCATAGTTCTTGATGATGCCGAAAGGGCCGAGTTACGCTTGATAACACCATTCGGTGTTTGATGAACTATCATGCACACCGATGAATGTCTAAAGTGTGCTATATCCTTGTTGCGAGACTCACCTACTATTGGTGGAGGACCTTGATTTCCATAGTTCCAAGCGAGCGAGTTACTTGGGATTTCTTTCAAGCGGAGTTTGAAAGAAATATATTAGTCAACGGTTCATCGATCAAAAGCGTAAGGAATTCTTGGAACTCAAGCAAGGCCGTATGACAAGATGTCGAATACGAACATGAGTTCGTAAGACTCGATTAGTATGCCCTGAGTGTGTGGCTGATGGGGTTGCTATGTGCAAGAGGTTTGAAGAAGGATTGAATGAAGATCTAAAGCTACTAGTGGGTATTTTGGAGATAAAAGAATTCGTAACACTAGTTGAACGAGCCTGCAAGGCGGAGGAACTTGGAAAGGAGAAGAAGAAGGCTGAATTTGAAGCTAGAGACTATCGCAAAAGATCGATGGGTAAAGCTCCATTCTCGGCTGTAAAGAAGTTCAGGGAGGACACCAATAAATCGAGGACGACTGCGGGAATTTTCATTAAAGCACGACCATTGACGGACTCCCGAGCTACTTCAGTAGCTAGTGTGGGCAATAACCGTCAAGAGAAACCTGAATGCCTCCAATGTGGGAGAAGACACATAGGTGAATGTTGGGGTAAGTCTACCAATAGGGCTTGTTACGGATGCGGTTCGAAGGACCACTTCATTAGAGATTGCACGGAGCTTGATGAGAAGAATAAGATGCAAGGTGCAAGACCTAGTGGAATGACAGCTAGAGGTAGACCACCAAGAATTTCAGGAGGTAGGGGTGGTAGTCGAGAGGGGCCACCGACACTGCTGTTCGATCCGAGACCCGTACTCTGCTAGGGCATATGCCATCCGTGCACGAGAGGAAGCATCCTCCCCGATGTTATCACGGTACTTTCACTCTCTTTGATACTAATGTGATTGCTTTGATTGACCACGGTTCTACTCATTCTTATATATGCGAAACCTTAGCGACCAAGTAAGACTTTACCTATTGAGTCTCTCGAGTTCGTTATTCGGTGTCAAATCCCTTGGGTCGTTACGTGCTTGTCGACAAAGTGTGCAAGAAATGTCCCTAGTAATCCGAGGGTCCCGCTTCCGGCGGACCGATGCTTTTGCCGCTTGATGAATTTGATGTTATTCTTGGTTTGGATTGGTTGACCGTGCATGATGCGGTTGTGAATTGCAAAAGCAAGACTATTGATTTGAGGTCTTGCGAATAACGAGATAATCCGAGTTGAGTCTACGGACTTAAAGGGTTGCCAACCGTAATATCAACAATGTTGGCCCGAAACATGTAAGAAAGGGTGCGAAGCATACCTTGCGTATGTACTTGATGATAAGGAATTGGAAAAGAAACCGAATCGGTGCGGTGGTTTGTGAATACCGGATGTTTTCTGAAGAATTACCGGTTTACCACCTTTTCGGAAGTAGAGTTTGGTATTGAGCTTGTACACGGACTACGCCAATTTCGATAGCTCCGTGTCGTATGGCACCAACCGAGTTGAAGGAGTTGAAAGCTCGGTTGCAAGAGTTGACGGATAGAGGTTTCGCTCGACCAAGTTTTTCACCTTGGGTGCACAGGTGTTGTTTGTGAAAAGAAGGACGGAACCATGAGGTTGTGCATCGACTATCGTCAGCTTAATAAAGTGACAATAAAGAACAAATATCCGTTACCGTGTATCGATGATTTGTTCAATCAACTGAAGGGAGCCTCAGTGTTCTCAAAAATAGATTTGAGAGTGGGCTATTATCAGTTGCGAATTCGGGATTCGGACATACCCAAAACTGCCTTCAGAACGAGATATGGTCACTACGAGTTCTTAGTGATGCCGTTTGGGCTTACTAATGCCCCTGTGGTATGTATGGATTTGATGAATCGGATCTTCAGACCGTATTTGGATCGGTTCGTAGTTGTGTCCATTGAGGACATCTTGGTCTATTCAAGAGATGAGACCGAACATGTGGAGCACCTGAGATTAGTGTTGCAAATTTTACGGGATAAGCAATTACATGCTAAGTTCAGCAAGTGTGAGTTCTGGTTAAGAGAGGTTAGCTTTTTGGGTCATGTGGTATCTGCATCGGGTATTCGAGTCGACCCGAGCAAAATTTCAGCCATACTTAACTGGAAGCCTCCAAGAAATATTACTGAGGTTCGGAGCTTTTTGGGACTTTCCGGTTACTACCGATGGTTTGTAAAAGGATTCTCGATGATAGCCACACCCATGATGAAACTGCTTCAGAAAGATGTCAAGTTTGAATGGACGGAAAAGTGTCAGAAAAGTTTCGACCAATTGAAAACTCATTTGACTGGAAGCTCCAAGACTAGTACTGACCGAATCGGCAAAGAGTTTGTCATCTATAGTGATGCCTCCCTACTTGGGTTAGGTTGCGTATTGATGCAAGAAGGTCGAGTTGTGGCCTATGCGTCGAGACAATTAAAGCCACATGAGAAAAATTATCCGACCCATGATCTCGAATTAGCTGCCATCGTATTCGCCTTGAAAATATGGCGACATTACTTATTTGGTGAGAAGTGCCATGTATTTTCGGATCACAAAAGTCTCAAATATTTGATGACTCAAAGAGACTTAAATCTGAGACAAAGACGTTGGCTTGAGTTGTTGAAAGATTATGAGCTGGTCATCGATTATCACCCGGGAAAGGCTAATGTGGTTGCGGACGCCTTAAGCCGAAAATCACTGTTTGCGTTACGAGCAATGAATGTACACTTGTCTATCCTACTTGACAATGTGTTAATAGCCGAATTAAAGGCCAAACCATTATTGACTCATCAAATTCGCGAAGCTCAAAAAGTTGACGATGAGTTGGTTGCAAAGCGGCCGAGTGTGTTCGAACAAGGAATCGGAGTTTCAAATTGATGATGACGATTGTTTGAGGTTCGAAATCGTTTACGTGTTCCAAGAAATTCGAACTCATTTCGATGATTCTGAACGAAGCTCATTGTAGCCGAATGTCAATTCACCGGGAGTACGAAGATGTACAACGATTTGAAATGTCGATTTTGGTGGCATGGTATGAAACGAGACATCTCCGACTTTGTTTGAGATGTTTAATATGTCAACAAGTAAAAGCGGAACATCAAGTGCCTTGAGGTTACTTCAACCGATCATGATACAGAGTGAAAATGGGATCGAGTCACAATGGACTTTATGTCCGGCCGCCATTGTCGACTAGTAAGAAGGATGCGATTTGGGTTGTTGTTGATAGACCGACTAAGTCGGCTCACTTTATCCTGTATGCACGGATTTTTCATTGGATAAACTAGCTGAATTGTACGTTTCTCAGATTGTGAGATTACACGGGTACCGATTTTACATTGTGTCGGATAGAGATTCGAGGTTCACCTCGCGATTTTGGAAGAAATTGCAAGAAGCTTTGGGTACCAAGTTGCATTTCAAAGACCGCCTTTCACCCCCAAACCGATGGTCAATCCGAGCGAATAATTCGGATACTTGAGGATATGTTGAGATGTTGCATCCTCGAGTTCGATGGTTCATGGGAACGATATTTACCTTTGATTGAATTCGCCACAACAATAGTTTTCAATCAAGTATTAAGATGGCGCTTTACGAGGCCTTGTGCGGCGTAAATGCCGTACACCATTGTTTTGGATCGAGCTCGGTGAGAGCAAAATTTTCGAGTGGATTTGATTAAAGATGCTTGAATGAAAGTAAGAGTAATCCGTGAAAATCAAGATAGCCTCCGATCGTCAAAAGTCGTACGCGGATCTGAAACGAAAAGACATTGAGTATTAGGTGGGAGATAAAGTGTTTCTTAAAGTTTCGCCTTGGAAAAAGATACTCAGATTTAGGCGCAAGGGCAAATTGAGTCCGAGGTTCATCGGGCCATATGAGATATCCGAACGAGTCGGTCCATTCGTGTGATCGTCGATTTTGCCCCTGGACTTGAAAAGATTCACGACGTCTTTCATGTTTCGATGCTTCGACGCTATAGATCTGATCCGTCGCACGTAATTAGTCCATCGGAGGTTGAAATTCAAGCCGATATGAGTTATGAAGAAGAACCGATTCGTATCCTAGCTCGTGAAGTGAAGGAGTTACGAAACAAAAGGGTTCCGCTGGTGAAGGTGTTATGGCTCAAACACGGGATAGAAGAAGCTACTTGAGAACCCGAGAACTCTATGAAAGAGCGATACCCAAATCTATTTACCGGTAAGATTTTCGGGGATGAAAATTTCTTAAGTGGGGGAGAGTTGTGATAGCCTTAAAACGACCCTAGTCGGAATGTGGTTTTGGGACCACAAAACCGAGGCATAAAAATAATTTAATATTTATTTTATTGCCTATAATATGTGTTAACTCATGTGTGACATTTTTGATGTTTTGATTTAGAGTTATAAATGTGAATTTCACTAGAAAGGACCTAGTAGAAAACTTTGGAAGTATGATGGGGGAATGTGTAATGACTAATTAAAGCATGCATGCAAAACAATGGCCTTGCATGTCAAATATCCCTCTTTTTATAAGAGGTGGCCGGCCATGACAATGAGGGATGGGCAAAACATGTCATAGACATGTTTTGTTGGTGCATTAGGGAGAAAAGAAATAAACAAATAAGCATGGGTAATAAAGAATGAAAAAAATGTGTGTGAGTGAACCCCCCTATTGCCGTGTATTGAAGAAAAGAAAAGAAAAAAAATTGATCATCCTTTCATTCTCTCTTGACCGAAAATCCTAAGGAAGAAGAGGGAATTTTTGCTTCATGTTTGGTTTGGAAGAGGATTAGGAAGGGGTTTGGCTATACTTGCATCAAGATTAAGGTATGTTTGAGGTTGTGCCATGAGATTCATGCATGTTTTTAGTTACTAGCTTGATGTTCTTATTAGCCCATGGTTCAAATCTTTGTTATATCATGGGGATGGCATTTGGCCAAGGTGGATTTTGTGTTAATGCCATTGCATGTTAAATATGAAGCTTGTTAATGGTATATGTGATGGGGATTGATGGCTCTTGGACTTTCTTTTTAGTATTTTGAGTAAGACATTAAGTTCTTTGCTTAATCATGACCAAAATTATGGTGTTGTGATGTATTCGGTCATGGTATATCCATAAGTATGATTCATGCATGTTGCATGATAGGTAAGATTTGAGCTTTGGATATGTGTTTATATTTGGATATAAACAACTTGAGATTCGCCCTTGCACCTACATGAATATGTGTTTGCACATGATGAATTGGTATGACATATATACTATTTCAAGGTGTATATTTGCTTGTGATGATGTTTCGGTTATGTAGTAAATGAGAGATGTGTATTGAGCTACAATATGTAATGCGTTAGTTAGTAAAATGTATGCTGTTTTTTTGTGTGGTATTAAGTGTAAAATTGGCCTCAACATAGACATGCATATTCGGCCAAATGAAGTAGATTGGTGTGCATGTATTCGGTTAGAGGCAACCGTATTGAAGCCTTATCTTGGCTTAGATAATTGACTAAATGGGTAATAAGTGAGGATGGTTGCGAATATACAAACATACATATGCATGTGTAATTGAATTATGAATGTTTAGCAAGATGGTTAAACTAGTTGATTTATTGATTAAGCTCAAGGAGTTAAAGAAGGAGAATCAAGCAAGGGAAAGACGAAGGTCATCGAGTAGCTGACTTGGACTGTTTTTACCCAACACAAGGTAAGTCACTAAGCATATATTTTGTATTGATTTGAATAGACATAATGTCTATGTAATTATGCCAAAAGGAATGATGAATTTATATACATGTGTGTATGTGGTGATGGAAGTATTGAATGGAAGGAAAAGAGGTGAGATGTATTGAGTTGTTGATTTCGACACTAAGTGTGCGGGTATAAACATTTGTGATCATGAGAATGGCACTAAGTGTGCAGGTTTAAAACTTGTACAGCACTAAGTGTGCGAGTTTGATCATGTAGCACTAAGTGTGCGAGTTGATTATATAGCACTAAGTGTGCGGACTCACTATATGCTTTTGAATCACTATTGACACTGAGTGTGCGACACTATTGAGTTGATCACGGACAGCGGATCGGGTAAGTACCTTGAGTTCATGGCTAATAGGCGCTATGTTTATATTTGGGGTCGAGCTTGGTAAGTTTGAACCTATGTGACAATGTAAATTGAAGTCACGTACATAAGAATTATCGCGGAATGAGTGAAAGGTCATGTAGATGTATGATTGAATCGAAAGGTCTAAGGAACTATGGTATAGTTCGGTTTGAATGGAGTAATTAGCCTCGTTCCATTTTGTTTCCTCTTGCGATAATGTTATTAATGGTTGTTAGTGCATTGCTTATGACTTACTGAGTTATATACTCATTCGGTGTTTGCTTGTCACCTATTTTAGGTTTCTTGGACTCGACTTTTTGCGTATTCGGGACCGTCATCGAAGTCATCACACCGCTAACAACTTTTGGTATTTTCTTCGTAGTTGGTCTTGGAGTACATTTCGGCATGTATAGGCTATTATGTTTTGTTTGAACTTGGTATGTAAAATTTTGAATAGCCATGCGAAAATGGCTTATAAATGTTTTGAGCATAATGTTATAATCATTTGGTATGTATATGCTCATTAAGAAGCACGGAAATGTTTGGCAATGACCAGCCATTAGAATGGGTCATCATGATTATATTTTGGACTATATATGTAAAAGGGGTGGTTGAATCATAGAAACTATGTGTTAGAGAAAGTCTACCCTAGAAATAGATGCTGGCAGCAACAGTGACGTGGATGTGAAAAATCACTAAAAATAGTAGGAACGAAATTAAATAGTGAATAAATTATGTAAATGAACCTTGATGAATCCATTTTCATATGGAAGAAACGAAACGGTCATATGAGTTGTATGTTAAAAGATATTTGGGTTTTCGTGAAACAGGGCCAGAATGGTTTCTGGATTCCCTGTTCCGACTTTGAAAATTCATTATAAATTAACCAGAGATAATTAGGAGTCATACCATATATGTATAAATTCCTCTTTGAGTCTAGTTTCTATAGAAACAAACGGCATCAGTATTGAAGCCCTGCACAGGGAGTTATTCGAGTTGTAACGCACGAAGGTCAGTGTAGTCGACCCCTGTAACATGGGAGACTTTAAATAATAAACTGTACTAATTGGCTTGACCAAAAATTCTAGAAAAAAATCTGTAGATGGAAATATGAGTCTAGTCTTAGGGAAAAATTACGAAACTGATTTTAGAGTTGTAAAACTCAAGTTATGATTTTTGAAGCGAGTAGTACACAGATTGGCAGCTTGTCTGGGAAATTCTCAATAAGTGGTTTGAAGTCTGTTAACACCTCGTGTTCGACTCCGGCGACGGTCTCGGGTTCGGGGTGTTACACTTAACCACTGAAGTAGATACACATTTGTCAAATACCCACAGAAATGATTTAATAAAATTTAGAGCGTTATAGATTTACATTTATTTGATGAATTAAGTTATTTACATACGAGCTTACTAAGCTACGAGCTTACTTTATGTGATTTTTCTATGTTGTATAGTGAATCAAGGCTAGCTCGGATCCAGGAGTTGTCGGGAACATCATCGCACTATCAAACATTTTAGTTGGTACTTTTGAGTTAAACATCTCTGGTATATGGCATGTATACGCTAGATGTGGTATTTTGGTTTTGATTATAGCCATGAGAGTTGGCTTGTAAATGATGTTAATATTGATGTGTGTTTAGCTTTTAGAAATGGCTTGTACATGTACATGGTTTGGTATGTAAATATATAGCAATGAGTAATGGCTTATTTTGATATGTTTTGTAGGAATGTGGTTAAGGTTTCATAGTTGTTCAAATGGTTATCTGAATTATGGTAAATGATCCGTATTGTTTGGTATTGTTTTGGCATGTAATTGGCTAAGTAAATGATAGTGAATTGAGTTTTGGTATAGATGAGATTATAATGATATGAATTGTGCATTTGGTTGATGTCTTTGGCTACCTAATTTATTGATGAAATGGTACCATTTTGGTTGTTTAGGTGAACATGAGTTGGGGTGGAAAATTGGCCTTGGAAATGGCCTATTTTTGTCCACACGGGCAGAGACACAAGCGTGTGTCTCAGCCATGTGTGACACACGGTCTTGTTACACAGTCGTGTGCCCCCTGATGTTGTTATTAAAATGAAGTTAGTATGCTCTACAAGATCTCACACATGGACGTGTGATTAGCCGTGTGGTACAAGTCAGTATACCCCCTAATTAGCACACGGCCTAGCACACGGGCATGTGACTTGGCCATGTTGTATAAGTCAGTATACTCTCTAGTTTTCACATGGTTTGACACACGGGCTTCTCTTTGGCTATGTGATGCAAGTAAGTATGTTTGCCCTATTTCCACATGGCCTGAGACACGGGTGTGTCTGGAGCCGTGTGAGGCACATGGCCTATTCACACGGGCATGTGACCCTTGTATGGTTAAAATTTTATTAATATTTCAAAATTCTGTATGATATCAGTTTAGTCCTGAACCTTTTCTAAAGCATGTTTAAGGCCTTGTAGGCCCTTATAAGGGACAATGTGAGTTTGTTGAATGATTTATGAGAATGAATGCTTTATGGTTGATAAATGTATGCCTTACATTGTGAATTGATCGGTAATACCTTGTAACCCTACTTCGGCAACGGGTACGGGTTAGGGGTGTTATATTTTATTGATATTAGAGCTACGATTTAGTCAAATCTAGGGCCAACGTAGCGTGTGTGAGAGTCTAGCTATACATGTCATATATATGTACTCTGCGATAGTGTGATTATTCCTAACAGCTTAAATTGTGTTTTCGTATAGTAATAGATCCCGAACGAGCTGTAGCTGATGACGTAGAGAGTAATGCACCCGCTCTCACTCAAGGGACGGTGCCATCTGATTCTAGACCCATGTCGAGTAGTCACGGAGGTGAGTCTAAAGAAGCCTTTTTCCAATTGATAAACGAATAGTTCACACAATATGTCCGGATGAATCCAACTGTTCAACAACCCTTACCCCTACCTATTCCTCAACAAATCCCTATTGTTCCTCAAGTTGTAGATCTGATATGATTGAACAAACCACCAGTAGATAAGATGCGTAATCTTAGGGCTGAAGAGTTCCGGGCTACTGTTTATGATGATACTGAGAGAACTGAGTTCTGGATTAAAAATATGATTCGAGTATTCGATGAATTGTCCTATACACCTGATTAATGTATTAAATGTGCTGTATCCTTGCTGAGAGACACCGCATATCAATGGTGGAACACACTGATATCTATGGTTCTGAGAGAACGAGTGACCTGGGAATTTATTCAGACGGAGTTTTAAAAGAAATATATAAGTCAGCGATTTTTTGATAAAAAGTATAAAGAGTTTCTAGAGTTAAAGTAGTGCCGTATGACTGTCACCGAGTATGAAAGAGAATTTGTTTGGTTAAGCAAGTACGCTGAGAGTATGTGTCTACTGAAGAAATAATGTGCAAGCGATTCGTTGATGGGTTGAAGATATAAAACTACTAGTCAGAATTTTAGAGTTAAAATAATTTGTCGCTCTGGTTGAAAGGGATTGTAAAGTTGAGGATCTTAGCAAAGAAAAGAGAAAGGCGGATTCAGAAGTTAGAGACTCGAGAAAAACGATTAGTGAGTAAGCCATATCAATCATCAACAAAGAAATCTAGAGAGTCGTACACTCGCCCACATGCTTCAAACGAATATTCGAATAGAGATTGTAGAAAACTATACTCAGGTTTTAAAGCTCAAGCTACATCAGTATCGAGTGTTGGCAGTGTGAAAGACAATAAACCTGAGTGTCAGCAATGTGGGAGACGACATTTCAGAGAATGCTGGAATAAAAATAGTAAAGCTTGTTACAAATGTGGTTCGCTAGATCACTTCATCTGAGATTGTCTTCAGCTGGATGAGAAAAATAAAGTTCAGAATGTGAGATCAAGTAACACGTCGAATAGAGGTAGACTACTTAGAACTGATGGAAATGTAAGTGGTAGTAGAGGGGCGACAAAGGATACAATTGTGGGATTGGAGGCTAGAGCACTTGCTAAAGCCTATGTTATTCGCGCTCGAGAAGAAGCGTCATCTCTAGATGTTATCACCGGTACTTTCACTTTCTATGATACTAATTTGATTGCATTGATAGATCTAGGATAAACTCATTCTTATATATGCATGAATTTAGTATCTAGTAAGACTTTGCCTGTAGGGTCTATTGAATTTGTGATTAGAGTATCGAACCCTATAGGTAAATGTGTTTTAGTTGACAAAGTCAGCAAGTATTGTTCGTTAGTGTATCGAAATTTCTATTGTTCGGCTAATCTAATGTTGTTGCCATTATGATTTTGGGTATTGATTGGCTAACGATGCATGATGCTATAGTAGATTGTAGATGAAAGGCAATTGAACTAAAATGTCAGAATAATGAGACTATTAGAATTGAATCTGATGATTTGAGTAGTTTGCCAGTTGTGATCTCGTCTATGTTAGCTTAGAGATTTGTGAGAAAAGGGTGTGAAGCTTATCTTGCTTATGTAATTGATACGAAAATGACAGAAACAAATATTGAATTAGTACCAGTTGTGTGTGAGTATCCAGATGTATTTCCTGAAGAGTTACCGGGTTTACTACCTATCAAAAAGGTTAAGTTTGGTATTGAATTAGTACCAGGTACAACGCTGATATCGATAGCTCCATACAGAGTGGCTCCGATAGAATTAAAAGAATTAAAAGTTCAGTTACAAGATTTGACAGATAGAGGTTTTGCTAGACCGAGTTTCTCTCCTTGGGTGCACCAGTGTTATTTGTGAAAAAGAAAGATGGCACGATGAGAATGTGTATAGACTATCGACAACTCAATAAAGTGAGGATCAAGAATAAATACCCGTTTCCACGAATAAATGATTTTTTTGATCAGTTAAAAGGGGCAACAATGTTTTCAAAAATTAATTTGAGATCGGGTTATTACCAGTTGTGAGTTAAAGAATCAGATGTGCCAAAGACTGCATTTAGAACAAGGTACGGGCATTGGATTTCTTGTTTTGCCTTTCGAACTAACAAATGCACTTGCTATTTTTATGGACTTGATGAATCGAATCTTTAGGCCTTATTTAGACCAATTTGTAGTTGTGTTTATTGATGAAATTTTGATTTACTCTCGTGATGAATCTGAGCATGCCGAGCATTTGAGAATCGTGTTACAATGTAACAGCCCGATTTAGACCCTAGTCAGAATGGTGGTTTCGGGACCACGAATCTGAGTCATAAAAATATTTAAAAAATGTTTTCTGTGTTTATTATCTGTGAATTTGTGTGTGTGAAATTTTCGTAATTTAATTTTGTCGTTTGGGTACCCGATTAAATAAAAGGACTTAATCGCGTAAAATGAAAATTTGGTTGTTATTTATAAAAGGGCCAAAATGAATGTCTTTATTAAAGGAAGTGTTTATAATGCAATTATGCCATTGGTTTTATATTTGGACGGTAATGGACATAATATAAGTAATAATATAATGTTTTAATTAAGGTTATATATATAAATTAAATAATATGTTACTATATATTAATATAACATAACTTAAAAACCATGTTTATTATTGTTTCTTATGACCGAATATGAAAACATAAAGAAAAGAAAAAGAAGTTTAGGTTTCTGCCATGGTTGATCTTGATTAAGGTATGTAACTAGTCCGGTTTTTGATAATTTTTACGTTTTTGAGATCGTTGCTGAGTTATCTACAAGACCCATGCTTAAATTTCTGATTTTGGTGAATATTTTGAGTTATGCCATTGTTGAAAGCTTGTGATTTTTGTTGTTTGATGATGAAATATGAAAGATATGTAGATTAACATGTTTTGTATTGGAGTTTTTGATGATTTTTGAGTAATTAGGACTAAATTGTAAAAAAGAAAATAATTTGAGGGACTAAAATGTAAAATAAATGAAATATATGGACTTGTATGGATATGGGTAAAATTCGGCCTAACATGGGTATAGTGAAATTTTGTATATTTTGTGCTTTGTGCAATAGGGAATAAATTGTAAAAAAAAGTGTAAATGTCAGGGTAAAATGGTAATTTACCCATTTATGTGTTTTTGGACTAAATTAAATTGAAATATGTTTGAATGAGTTTAATTTGAATATGGTTAGATCAAGAACCAAAGAAATCAGATTAGGATCGGGGGAAATCGAAAGTTGTCAACTAGTCGTCCGGTTCCGTTTTACATCGTTCGAGGTAAGTTTATAAGCAAATACATGTGGTTAAATTTTTAATATATACGTGATCAACAAGTAGTTGTAATAATATGAAGTAATTTATAAATCGACATTGAATAATGAAAGTAATTTACATTTGATGATAAAGTAATGAATGAGTTTTAGTATTGAAAGTGGTGACATGAGCTATACACGTTAAAATGTTGATTATTTGTATAAAAGTTGCAAGTTTATATTCAGCTATATAATATATGTTTGTGTATATGATGTTAAAATGTGAATTATATATATATATATATATATGTATATTCAATTATATAATGTTAGTCTGGCCTTGGTAGTGAATGATAATTTTGTTAACGAATATATGTATATTCTGACCAATTTGAAGTTAATACAAGGATGTATATGAGGCATCGACATGTGATTTTGATATATATGTGCGAGTAAGACCACATTTTATACGTTGGCATTGATTTGTGATTCCGATATATGTGTATGAGTAAGACCACGTTTTGTACGTTGGTATCGATATGTGACTCCGATATATGTGTGCGAGTAAGACCCTATCTATATGTGTGTGAGTAAGACCCTATCTGGGACGGTGGCATTGATATGTGATTACAAGTAAGACCACATCTAGGACATTGGCATTGTACGATATATGTGATTATCGGAGTGTCCTATCCAATTTCGAATGGTTCAACAGGCGGTGATAACTATGATTGATTGGAAAAAATGAGCTAAAGTAATCAGGTATGTGATAGCTTAATACTTATTTGGAATAAGGTATGTAAGTTACTCGATATGTGTTATATTAATCATGTATAATGTAAATGGAAATTTTGTATATGCATATTGAAAATGTATTTGGCTTTTTGATTATATTATGTGGATATTTATGAAATGGTTCATGGATATATATGTATGTGGGTAATGTATATTCGGCTATCTAATGGTACTAAGGTTTTGAAATTTAATATTACCTATATAATAGATATATGTATATGTTCTGCTAAGATAAAATTGTATATGGAAATATATGATACATATGAAATTGTGATCTTGAAATAAATGTGATTATGTTAGCATAATTTATTTTGGTTAAGTCGAGTTATTATAAATTTTAAGTTAGTATTTGCTTATGACTTATTAAGCTATGATAGTTTATTGTGTGTGTTTGTTTGTTGTTTATAGATTTTAGAAGTTGGTTACGAGCTCGGGGATCGTTAGCAAGGTCTGCCACACTATCGACCATTTTCGATATTTTTTTTAAAGCTAAATTTCGGATCTATGGCATGTATAGGCTGGATTATATTTGGAAGCATTGGATTTTGGTTTGTATATATAAAAGCCATGTGAAAATGGCTTGTTTATTCATGTTAAGTTTGATTTAAGTTTGATTAAGCTATGGATACGTCTGGCTAGTAATTTTGAATGTGGGGTAATTGGCAATATGGTTCAACTTGGTTATTAGATTAGTTGTTGATTTAATATTTTGACAAGAAATAAATATATTATGGTATGTAACACCCCGTACCCGAGACCGTTACCGGAGTCGGACACGAGGGGTTTGCAGACTTAAATCACTTATTTGCACAGTCCATTTTAAATTTCCAGACGAGCTAGCTAACTGCATCACTGTCACCTTAAAAATCATATCTTGAGTTCCAAATCTCGAAAACCAGTTCCGTAAATTTTTCCTGAAACTAGACTCATATGTCCATCTACAAAATTTTTTCTAGAATTTTTGGTCGAGCCAATTAGTACAGTTTATTAGTTAAAGTCTCCCCTATTTCAGGGTCCGACTACACTGACCTTACGCACTACGACTTGGATATCTCCCTGTACAGGGCTTCAATACTGATGCCGTTTGTTTCTATAGAAACTAGACTTGAAAAGGAATCTATAAATATATGGAATGACTTTTAATTATCTCTGGTTAATTTATAATGAATTTCCAAAGTCGGAACAGGAAATCCAGAAACCATTCTGGCCCTGTTTCACGAAAACTTAAATATCTCTTAACATATGACTCATATGATCATTTCGTTTCTTCCATATTAAAGTAGATTCATCAAGGTTCAATTACATAATTTATTCACTATTTAATTCCATTCCTAATATTTTTAGTGAATTTTCAAATTCACACCACTGCTGCTGTCAGCATCTGCCTTTAGGGTAGACTTTACCTATTACACAGTTTTCGTGATTCAACTAACCCTTTAGCATATATAGCACAAAGTATGATCGTGATTAACCATTCCAATGGCCAATCATTGCCAAGCATATCCACACCTCTCAATAACCATATACATACAAAATGATTATAACATTATGCTCAAAAATATATATAAGCCATTTTAGCATGGCTATCCAAATTTATACAAAACCGAAGGGTACAAGACCCACAACAAAAAAAGGTAGTCCTATACATGCCATTTCAAAGTTCAACCAAAAGTGTACCAAAAGGGGTTTGATAGTGTGGACGACTTGACTTCGACAATCCCGAGTCGATGGTGACGAACCAAAATCTATAAAAGAGATTCAAAGAAACGGAGTAAGCATTTAATGCTTAGTAAGTTTCGAGCCATAAATTTGACACAACTAAAGTGTAACATTCATATGGCTAAACAGATAATTTCATATGCACAAATTCTCAATATCATACTTACTTCACATTACCAACCCTTATATTCATACACAAAAGATCAACTTAGCCAAAGGCCGATAGCTCATTTATCGACTGACGAATACTATTTGTAAGGATCAACTAAATCAATGCATGTACGAGACATACCTCATTGCTGGGATTTTACGAGCATATTAATTGAAACTATTACAGCAAGGTCGCTCATTCCCAAGCCAAGTACTTTCGGATTTAACCGGATATAGCTACTCGCTCAATGCCTTGGGACATAACCGGATATAGTAACTCGCACCAATGCCTTTGGGACTTAGCCGGATATAGTAGCTCGTACAAATGCCTTCGGGACTTAGCCGGATGTAATAACTTCGCACAAATGCCTTGGGACTTAGCCGGATATAGTAGCTCGCACAAATGCCTTGGGACTTAGCCGGAACTAGTCACTAAGCGCAAATGCCTTGGGACTTAGCCGGTTATCATCCGAATATTCATGCACATATCAATAAATCATGGCACATTTATATCTCATTTTCATAATTAGAGTTCAAACACAAGGCACGTATTAAGCACTCCCATTTTCGGCTCACTAGCCACATACAAACAGCATGGTTTAGTTTGCTTTATGACACGATCTCTATGCACATACGGCTACCCGTCATACGTATAAACTAATTAACTCATCATATAATTCAAGTAGAATCATCATATCACCGTATATTTGTTATGCTCATATACCATGACTTAATCAAATCATAAACTAAGTCTCATTGCTCGAAAACTTACCTCGGATGTTGTCGCACGATTTCGACGGCTATTCGATCACTTTTTCCTTTCCCTTATCCAACTTTGGTCCTCTAAGCCCTTGAGCTAATTCAAACAAATTTAGCTTATTAAAGTCTCATTATGCTAGCTTATGGCCGAATATGACAATGAATTTGATAGGTCATATGGCCACCTTTAGCTCAAATACAAAATGGTCATACGCATTTTTAATCACATTAAGCAATTTAATACCATTAATCTAACATTTCCTCATGTGCAACTTTATGACCGAATACACATATCATTAACTCAATATCAATTAACTAAGCACTTAAACAAATTCTCTTTAACTATACACACATTCGGCCATGACAAAGACAATTTAGCAAACCTTAAATTCAACTTATAACAATATATATATATATATATATATATTCAATATTCAAAGCATTTAACATCACTCCACCATAATTTTTACATCATGGCCGAATGTTCCTTTGAACCATTTACCCTTACAAGGCATAACTTTCACCATCAAAACTAGCAAGCTTATAATCCCATGACCGAAACCTCTAACAACACCAATTGAGAATACTTCATGGGTTTGAGGTAAAACCAAGAAAGAAACTCATAAATATCGAGATATAAGCACTAACATTGTTCATCTAGATTTAGCATGAAACAACATCCATCACCCTTATAATTACCATAGCGAAAACCCGACTCATTCCAAAATCCAAATCTCAACTTGGGTCACAAAAATAACTTGATATCTCATCAACACAACATCAACACCAAGCAAGAATGATACATCCATGGCCGAGTGTCATCTCCATCACATAGCAAGATTTAGACCATGGGCTAGGTAGAACTCAAGCTAACAACTAAAACATGCATGCATCTCATGGAACATCATCAAACATACCTTAGTCTATCAAACCACCATAGCCGATTTCCTCAAAGGTCTTTTCCTTCTTTTCTTTCTTCTATTCGCCAAGAACAACATGAGAGCTTTTCTCTTTTTTTTCTTTTTCTTTCTTGTATTCGGCCAAGAACAACATGAGAGCTTTTTTTTTTCTTTCTTTTCCTTTTTTTCATCATCATTTACCTTCCCATTATTATTTTATTGCCCATACTCCTTATTTTATTTTTTTCTAACATAAACCATTATCACAACATGTTTTATGACATGTTTTGCCCATCACCCTTTCTCATGCCCGGCCACTAGTAATTAAATGGGGGAAATTGACATGCAAGTCCACCCCTTTGATTACATGCACTAATAGATCCTTGTAGATTAACCTATCATATTTCAAAAGTGTCACACATAAGTCCTATCGACTAATTTCATATGTAATTTACTAAATCGAAGCTTAAAACTTTCACACATTCATAATCACATATTTTAGACAATAAATATCATATTCAAATAATTTGGTGACTCGGTTTAGCGGTCCCGAAACCGCTTTCCGACTAGGGTCACTTTAGGGCTGTCACAACTCTCCCCCACTTAAGAAATTTTCGTCCCCGAAAATCTTACCGGTAAATAGGTTTGGGTATCGCTCTTTCATAGAGTTCTCAGGTTCCCAAGTAGCTCCTTCCATCCCGTGTTTGAGCCATAACACTTTTACTAAAGGAACCTTTTTGTTTCGTAACTCTTTCACTTCACGAGCTAGGATACGAATCGGTTCTTCTTCATAACTCATATTGGCTTGAATTTCAACCTCTGATGGACTAATTATGTGCGATGGATCAGATCTATAACGTCGAAGCATCGAAACATGAAAGACGTCGTGAATCTTTTCAAGTTCAGGGGGCAAAATCAATCGATCATAATCGGACCGACTCGTTCGGATATTTCATATGGCCCGATGAACCTCGGACTCAGTTTGCCCTTACGGCCAAATCTGAGTATCTTTTTCCAAGGTGAGACCTTAAGAAACACTTTGTCTCCCACCTGATACTCAATATCTCTTCGTTTTAAATCCACATCGACTTGACGATCGATGTTGCCTTCGGACTTTCACGAATTATTTTTACTTTCGTTACGCATCTTTAATCAAATCCACTCCGAAAATTTTACTTTCACCGAGCTCGGTCCAAAACAATGGCGTACGGCATTTACGCCCGTACAAAGCCTCATAAGGTGCCATCTTAATACTTGATTGAAAACTATTGTTGTAAGCGAATTCAATCAAAGGTAAATACCGCTCCCATGAACCACTAAACTCGAGGATGCAACATCTCAACCTATCCTCAAGTATCTGGATTATCCGCTCGGATTGACCATTGGTTTGTGGATGAAAAGCGGTGCTAAAATGCAGCTTGGTACCCAAAGCTTCTTGCAATTTCTTCCAAAATCGCGAGGTGAATCTCGGATCTCTATCCGACACAATAGAAATCGGTACCCCGTGTAATCTCACAATCTGAGAAACATACAATTCAGCTAGTTTATCCAATGAAAAATCCATACGTATGGGGATAAAATGAGCTGACTTAGTCAGTCTATCAACAACAACCCAAATCGCATCTTTCTTACTTGTCGACAATGGCAACCCAGACACAAAATCTATCGTGACTCGATCCCATTTCCATTCAGGTATCATGATCGGCTGAAGTAAACCAGTAGGCACTTGATGTTCCGCTTTCACTTGCTGACATACTAAGCACTTCGAGACAAAATCGGAAATGTCTCGTTTCATACCATGCCACCAAAACTGACGTCTCAGATCGTTGTACATTTTCGTACTCTACGGGTGAATTGACATTCGGCTACAATGAGCTTCATTCAGAATCATCGAAATGAGTTCTGAATCTCTTGGAACACACAACCGACTTCTGAACCTCAAACAATCGTCATCATCAATTTGAAACTCTGATTCCATATTCGGAACACATTCAGCCCGTTTTGCAACCAATTCATCATCGACTTTCTGAGCTTCACAAATTTGATGAATCAACAATGGTTTGGCCTTTATTTCCGCCACTAACACATTGTCGGATAGAACAGACAAGTGTACATTCATCGCTCGTAAAGCAAACAGTGATTTACGACTTAAGGCATCCGCAACCACATTAGCCTTTCCCGAGTGATAGTCAATGACAAGCTCATAATCTTTTAACAACTCGAGCCAACGTCTTTGTCGTAGATTTAAGTCTCTTTGAGTCATCAAATATTTGAGACTTTTGTGATCCGAAAATACATGGCACTTCTCACCAAATAAGTAATGTCGCCATATTTTCAAAGCGAATACGATGGCAGCTAATTTGAGATCATGGGTTGGATAATTTTTCTCATGTGGCTTTAATTGTCTTGACGCATAGGCCACAACTCGACCTTCTTGCATCAATACGCAACCCAACCCAAGTAGGGAGGCATCACTATAAATGACAAACTCTTTGCACGATTCGGGTTGCACTAGAATTGGGGCTTCGATCAAATAAGTTTTCGTTGATCAAAACTTTTCTGACATTTTTCCGTCCATTCGAACTTAACATCTTTCTGAAGTAGTTTCGTCATTGGTGTGGCTATCATCGAGAAACCTTTCACAAACCGTCGGTAGTAACCGGAAAGTCCCAAAAAGCTCCGAACCTCGATAATATTTCTGAGGCTTCCAGTTAAGTATGGCTAAAATTTTGCTTGGGTCAACTCGAATACCGTCGGATACCACATGACCCAAGAAGCTAACCTCTCTTAACCAGAACTCACACTTACTGAACTTAGCATATAACTGCTTATCCCGTAAAATTTGCAACACTAATCCCAGGTGTTCAGCATGATCGATTTCATTTCTCGAATAAACTAAAATATCATCGATAAACACGACTACAAACCGATCCAAATACGGTCTGAAGATCCGATTCATCAAATCCACAAATACCGCAGGGGCATTAGTGAGCCCAAACGGCATCACTAAGAACTCATAGTGACCGTATCTCGTTCTGAAAGCAGTTTTGGGTATATCCGAATCTCGAATTTGCAACTGGTAATAACCCGATCTCAAATCTATCTTTGAAAACACTGAGGCTCCCTTTAGTTGATCAAACAAATCGTCAATACGTGGCATCGGATATTTATTCTTTATTGTCACCTTATTCAGCTGACGATAGTCGATGCACAACCTCATGGTTCTGTCCTTTTTTTTCACAAACAATACTGGTGCACCCCAAGGTGAGAAACTTGGTCGAGCGAAACCTCTATCCGTCAATTCTTGCAACTGAGCTTTCAACTCATTTAACTCGGTTGGTGCCATATGATACGGAGCTATCGAAATCGGCGTAGTCCCAGGTACAAGCTCAATACCAAACTCTACCTCCCGAACAGGTGGTAAACCCGGTAATTCCTCGGGAAAAATATCCGGGTATTCATAAACCACCGGCACAGATTCGGGTCTCTTTTCTAACTCTTTGTCATCAAGTACATACGCAAGGTATGCTTCGCACCCCTTTCTTACATATTTCTGAGCCAACATTGATGACATTACAGCTGGCAACCCCTTTAAGTCCGTAGACTCAACTCGGATTATCTTGTTATTTGCGCACCTCAAATCAATAGTCTTGCTTTTACAATTCACAACCGCATCATGCACAGTCAACCAATCCAAACCGAGAATAACATCAAATTCATCAAACGGCAAAAGCATCAAGTCCGTCGGAAAACAAGAACCTCGAATTACTAGGGGACATTTCTTACACACTTTGTCGACAAGCACGTAACAACCCAAGGGATTTGACACCCGAATTACGAACTCAGTAGACTCAATAGGTAAAGTCTTACTAGATGCGAAGGTTTCACATATATAAGAATGAGTAGAACCGGGGTCAATCAAAGCAATCACATTAGTATCAAAGAGAGTAAAAATACCGGTAATAACATCTGGCGAGGAAGTATCCTCGCATGCGCGTATAGCGTAAGCTCTAGCAGGAGCACGAGCCTCAGATCTGGTTGTAGCATCTCTAGATCCTCTCTGACCACCACTAGGATTTCCCGTGTTTCTAGATGGTCAACCTCGAGCAGTGGTAGCACCCGGTTTCCCACTCTGGTTTACATTCTGTTCAGACAACCTCGAGCAATCTTTAATAAAGTGGTCAACTGATCCGCACTTGTAACAGGATCGGTCATGGAATCTAAAACTCCCCGAATGCCATTTACCACAATATTGGCACTCCGTTCTGTCTCGACGATCATTTCCAACACTGGCGATCGAAGTGACTCGTGTACCCACAGGGGGTCGATCACGATCTCGTCTAGAAAAGCCCAAAGTGTCTCTAGACCGGCCTAAGCCATCTCTAAATTTCTTCGATGACTGTTGGAAGGGCTTCCTCGAAGACCTCTTACGAAACTCCTTTGCTCCCATATCAGCTTTTCTTTTCTCCACACTGAGCTCCTCGGCTTTGCAAGCTCGCTCGACAAGTATCACAAATTCTCGAATTTCCAAGATGCCAACATACAGCTCTATCTCATCATTTAGTCCATCCTCGCAATGTTTACACATTACGGCTTCTGAGGAAATGCATTCTCGTGCGTACCGGCTAACCCTCACAAATTTTCGTTCATAGTCGGTAACCGATATGGAACCTTGTTTAAGTTCAAGAAATTCCTTCCGTTTTTGATCCATGAATCTCTGACTGATATACTTTTTCCGAAACTCGGTTTGGAAAAACTCCCAAGTTACTTGTTCTCTGGGCACAACAGAAGTCAACGTATTCCACCAATAGTAGGCAGAATCATGTAGCAAGGAGATAGTACACTTTAGGCACTCATCGGGTGTGTAAGATAGCTCATCGAGTACCCGAATAGTGTTGTCCAACCAAAATTCAGCTTGCTCAGCATCATCGCTGTCCGTAGCTTTAAATTCAGTAGCCCCATGCTTTGATTCATCAATCTGGGGCTTATTTGACCTTATTTGGTCAGCTCTACCGAGGTATCGTGAGTCTTGAGGTTGTGTTTGTCGGGAATGGAGGTTGTGGAACAGCCATATTAGTTCGAATGTATTGGTTGAACCAATCATTCATCACGCTATAAAAAGCTTGTCTAGCTTCATCATTCGGATTACTAGCAATAGGTTGAGAGTCCACCGGCGCTTGTCCCTTGTCTTGGGATCGGGCGCTACACTCTCAAGATCATCGACTCTTCGCTTTCGGTCGGGATCGGGATCCATTACTATAAATAAACACATTTGCAAATGTCAGAAATCACCACACTATCAAATAATCACAAAATGGCATGTATAGCTACACCCAAATGTATTATGGTAGTCCTAGAATCGACTAAACTGTAGCTCTGATACCAATTTAATTGTAACACCCCGTACCCGAGACCGTTGCCAGAGTCGGACACGAGGGGTTTGCAGACTTAAATCACTTATTTGCATAGTCCATTTTAAATTTCCAGACGAGCTGGCTAACTGCGTCACTGTCACCTTAAAAATCATATCTCGAGTTCGAAAACTCGAAAACCAGTTCCGTAAATTTTTCCTAAAACTAGACTCATATATACATCTACAAATTTTTTTCTAGAATTTTTGGTCAAGCCAATTAGTACAGTTTATTAGTTAAAGTCTCCCCTATTTCAGGGTTCGACTACACTGACCTTCACGCACTACGACTTGGATATCTCCCTGTACAGGGCTTCAATACTGATACCGTTTGTTTCTATAGAACTAGACTCGAAAAGAAATCTATACATATATGGCATGACTTCTAATTATCTCTGGTTAATTTATAATGAATTTCCAAAATCTGAACAGGGAATCCAGAAACCGTTCTAGCCCTGTTTCACGAAAACTTAAATATCTCTTAACATATGACTCATATGATCATTTCGTTTCTTCCATATAAAAGTAGATTCATCAAGGTTCGATTACATAATTTATTCACTATTTAACTCCATTCCTACTATTTTTAGTGATTTTCCAAATTCACACCACTGCTGCTGTCAGCATCTGCCTTTAGGGTAGACTTTACCTATTACACAGTTTCCGTGATTCAACTAACCCTTTAGCATATATAGCACAAAGTATGATCGTGATTAACCATTCCAATGGCCAATCATTGCCAAGCATATCCACACCTCTCAATAACCATATACATACAAAATGATTATAACATTATGCTCAAAAATATATATAAGCCATTTTAGCATGGCTATCCAAATTTATACAAAACCGAAGGGTACAAGACCCACAACAAAAAAGGTAGTCCTATACATGCCATTTCAAAGTTCAACCAAAAGTGTACCAAAGGGGTTTGATAGTGTGGGCGACTTGACTTCGACAATCCCGAGTCGATAGGTGACGAACCAAAATCTATAAAAGCAGAGATTCAAAGAAACGGAGTAAGCATTTAATGCTTAGTAAGTTTCAAGCCATAAAATTTGACACAACTAAAGTGTAACATTCATATGGCTAAACAGATAATTTCATATGCACAAATTCTCAATATCATACTTACTTCACATTACCAACCCTTATATTCATACACAAAAGATCAACTTAGCCAAAGGCCTAGCTCATTTATCGATTGGCGAATACTATTTGTAAGGATCAACTAAATCAATGCATGTACGAGACATACCTTATTGCTGGGATTTTACGAGCATATTAATTGAAACTATTACAGCAAGGTTGCTCATTCCCAAGCCAAGTACCTTCGAGATTTAACCGGATATAGCTACTCGCTCAATGCCTTCATGACATAGCCGGATATAGTAACTCGCACCAATGCCTTGGGACTTAGCCGGATATAGTAGCTTCATACAAATGCCTTGGGACTTAGCCGGATGTAATAACTTCGCACAAATGCCTTGGGACTTAGCCGGATATAGTAGCTCGCACAATTGCCTTGGGACTTAGCCCGAACTAGTCACTAGCGCAAATGCCTTGGGACTTAGCCGGTTATCATCCGAATATTCATGTACATATCAATAAATCATGACACATTTATATCTCATTTTCATAATTAGAGTTCAAACACAAGTCACGTATTAAGCACTCCCATTTTGGCTCACTAGCCACATACAAACAACATGGTTTAGTTTGCTTTATGACACGATCTCTATGCACATCGACTACCCGTCATACGTATAAACTAATTAACTCATCATATAATTCAAGTAGAATCATCATATCACCGTATATTTGTTATGCTCATACATCATGACTTAGTCAAATCATAAACTAAGTCTCATTGCTCAAACCTTACCTCGGATGTTGTCGCATGCGATTTCGACGGCTATTCGATCACTTTTCCTTTCCCTTATCCAACTTTGGTCCTCTAAGCTCTTGAGCTAATTCAAACAAATTTAGCTTATTAAAGTCTCATTATGCTAGCTTATGGCGAATATGACAATGAATTTGATAGGTCATATGGCCACCTTTAGCTCAAATACAAAATGGTCATACGCATTTTAATCACATTAAGCAATTTAATACCATTAATCTAACATTTCCTCATGTGCAACTTTATGACCGAATACACATATCATTAACTCAATATCAATTAACTAAGCACTTAAACAAATTCTCTTTAACTATACACACATTCGCCATGACAAAGACAATTTAGCAAACCTTAAATTCAACTTATAATAATATATATATATATATATATATATATATATATATTCAATATTCAAAGCATTTAACATCACTCCACCATAATTTTTACATCATGGCGAATGTTCCTTTGAACCATTTACCCTTACAAGGCATAACTTTCACCATCAAAACTAACAAGCTTATAATCCCATGACCGAAACCTCTAACAACACCAATTGAGAATACTTCATGGGTTTGAGGTAAAACCAAGAAAGAAACTCATAAATATCGAGATATAAGCACTAACATTGTTCATCTAGATTTAGCATGAAACAACATCCATCACCCTTATAATTACCATAGCGAAAACCTTACTCATTCCAAAATCCAAATCTCAACTTGGGTCACAAAATAACTTGATATCTCATCAACACAACATCAACACCAAGCAAGAATGATACATCCATGGCCGAGTGTCATCTCCATCACATAGCAAGATTTAGACCATGGGCTAGGTAGAACTCAAGCTAACAACTAAAACATGCATGCATCTCATGGAACATCATCAAACATACCTTAGTCTATCAAACCACCATAGCCGATTTCCTCAAAGGTCTTTTTCCTTCTTTTTCTTTCTTCTATTCGGCCAAGAACAACATGAGAGCTTTTTTTTTTCTTTCTTTTCCTTTTTTTCATCATCATTTACCTTCCCATTATTATTTTATTGCCCATACTCCTTATTTTATTTTTTTCTAACATAAACCATTATCACAACATGTTTTATGACATGTTTTGCCCATCACCCTTTGTCATGGCCGGCCACTAGTAATTAAATGGGGGAAATGGACATGCAAGTCCACCCCTTTGATTACATGCACTAATAGATCCTTATAGATTAACCTATCACATTTCAAAAGTGTCACACATAAGTCCTATCGACTAATTTCACATGTAATTTACTAAATCGAAGATTAAAACTTTCACACATTCATAATCACATATTTTAGACAATAAATATCATATTCAAATAATTTGGTGACTCGGTTTAGCGGTCCTGAAACCGCTTTCCGACTAGGGTCACTTTAGGGCTGTCACATGGTAAGCATAATCTATGACATGTTTGAATGGTGTTTTGGTTATATGATTTAGTCGAGTATTGATATGTATAATATAAAAATTAGGATGATTTGAATTGATTTCATAATTATATTATAAACATGTTGTAATGGTTATGTGATTATTCGTTAAGTGAACTAAATGCATGATTATATTTGGGAAATAATAAGTTTAGTGGATGAATAGTATATGTGATATGTGTCTTGTACATTGAGGTTAATTGATGATTTTGGACGTGGAATGAGTGATTCGGCTATGATATGCATATAATAGTATGAATTATGTTTGTTATACTACCTTTAATTAATGTGATTTGATTATGTTTCTTATTTGTTAGTAAAGGTTTAAAATTTAGTTAAAAGTATATTTGAATAAATGTCGAAATGAGTTAAGGAATATTTTTGATTAGTAGTTCGGCATTTGTATATATATATATATAGAGATGATTGGTCACGTGTTTTAGAAGTGAGTTGAATGATGATTGTTTAGAGACATAAACATTTTGGTTGTGGTTTTATTTTGATATATTGGGAAGATATGACTTGCATTATAATAATTTAAATACATGAGCTCAAGATATAGAGTATATGAATTTAATATGGTTGTTCATAAGTCGGCAAAGTATTAATGTTACTTATAATGTAAATTTGGTTATGTCATTCAATAATTTGATGTTTTATGAATTATTTATTGAGATAGGTTGATATGAAATATGCATATATGCAAATGAGAACGTATGTTCGTAATGATTTAAATTTGAGGGTAAATTATGGTTAATTTATATGTTAATTAATTTTATTTTCGTGATAGGATATATATATGAAATGATAGGGTTAAATGAAGTAAATGTAATCTTGAATATAGTATGATTATTAGGTAAGTTTATATTTGAGTAATACATTGAAATAAATGACCAAATGAATAGTGAATTTATATTGACAAAAAAGAAAAAGAGTAAAATGAGCTATATATGTATGATGCATATATGTTTGGTTGGGTCAAAATAGTATGATCATGTTTAATTGGTTCGTGAGTAATTTATTAGTTCGGTTATTTTGATATGTATATATGAATATACTTAGACATATATATGTGTGGAATGTTTGGTAATGTACTTATAAAATGAAGTATAGTGGGTTATAGTTTAAGCATTTGATATTTATGGTTATATGTTTATATTGAGTTAACAAGATATATGGAAAAAAGAAACGTGTTAGTTTGGTTGTTTTAAAAAAAATAGAAAAAATATTATATGACTAACTTGTAATGAAAGTTTGTTCTGAATTGTTTTATGATTGGTAATGCCTCGTAACCCTATTCCGGCGACGGATACCGGTTAGGGGTGTTACATACAAACTTTGAGAGATAAACAATTGTTTGCAAAGTTCAGCAAACGTGAGTTTTGGCTATGAGAGGTCAGTATTCTGGGACATATAGTTTCAGTTGAGGGTATCCGAGTTGACCCGAGCAAAATATCTGCGATTATAGATTAGAAGCCTCCGAGAAATATATCCGAAGTCCGTAGTTTTATGGGACTAGCTGGCTATTATAGACGATTTGTAAAAGGTTTCTCAATGATTGTGACTCCGATGACACGATTGCTTAAAAAAGATGTTAAATTTGAGTGGTCAGAAAAGTGTCAGCAGAGCTTCGAGCAATTAAAAGCATTATTGACAGTGGCACCAGTGTTAGTCCAGCCTGAGTCGGGTAAAGAATTCGTAGTTTTCAGTGATGCATCGTTAAATGGCTTGGGTTGTGTTTTGATGTAGGAAGGCAAAGTTGTAGCTTATGCCTCAAGATAGTTGAAGCCACACGAAAAGAATTATCCAACGCACGATTTAGAGTTAGCCACAACAATGTTTGCATTGAAAACTTGGTGTCATTGCTTGTTTGATGAGAAGTGCCAAATTTATACCGACCACAAAAGCTTGAAATATCTGATGACTCAGAAAGATTTAAATTTGTGACAACAAGATTGTTAGAATTGCTAAAAGACTATGAATTAGTGATTGATTATCATCCGGGAAAAGCGAATGTAGTTGTTGATGCTTTGAGCCAAAAGTCCTTATTTGCTTTACGTGCTTTAAACACACAATTAGCTTTTTCTGACGACTGTTTTATAGTAGCCGAGTTGAAAGCGTGACTACTATTTCTACAGCAGATTTGTGACGCTCAAAAATTTGATAATGAATTACAAGAAAAAGAAGCTCAATGTGAGTCGATTTCTAATTCCGAGTTTCGAATAGGGCCTGATGATTGTTTGATGTTTCGTGATAGAATATGTGTACCAAGAAATTTTGAGCTTATGCGGAAGATTCTAAATGAAGCACACAGTAGTCGTTTATCAGTACATCTGGGAAGCACGAAAATGTATAATGACTTGAAACAGCTTTATTGGTGGCACGACATGAAATGAGATATCTTAGAATTTGTTTCGAAATGTTTGATTTGTCATCAAGTCAAAGCTGAACATCAAGTGTCGTCAAGTTTATTACAGCCTATTATGGTTCCTGAATGGATGTGGGATAGAGTAACAATGGATTTTGTATCTGGTTTGCCCTTATCTCCGAAAAAGAAAGATGCAATCTGGGTTGTTGTTGACAGATTGACGAAATCAGCTCATTTCATTCCTATACGTACGGAATATTCACCTGATAAATTAGCTGAGTTGTATATCTTAGAGATTGTTCGATTGCACGGAGTGCCACTATCTATTATTTCGGATAGGGATCCGCGATTCACTTCGTGATTTTGAAAGAAATTGCAAGAAGCTTTAGGTACAAAGCTGCATTTTAGCACTGCATTTCACCCACAAATGGATGGTCAATCCGAATTAGTTATACAGATACTTGAGGATATGTTACGTTGTTGTATTCTTGAGTTTGAAGGTAGTTGGGAGAAATATCTACTGCTGATTGAAATTGCTTACAATAATAGCTTTCAATCGAGTATAAAGCTGGTACCGTATGAAGCTCTATACGGTCGTAAATGTCAAACATTGTTGTACTGGACTAAACTTAGCAAGAATAAGATTCACGGGGTTAATCTGATCGTAGAAACAAAAGAAAAAGTGAAAGTAATTCGTGATAGTTTGAAAGCAGTTTCGGATAGACAGAAATCATACGCAAATTTGAAACAGAAAGATATTGAGTTCTAAATCGGGGATAAAGTGGTTTTGAAAGTGTCGCTGTAACACCCCAAACCCAATCTGGACGTTATGGCCGAATCTGGTGATGTCAAATTGAAATGTTTTTTGTAAAGCGATATATTATTATAAAAAAACCAATTCTCTATTTAAAACTCTTTGTACGATCTTAAAGACGTTCGTTTAGGTTCAAAGTGTGAGTTGTTTGCCAAAAAGTTATTCATACTAAAACGTCCTTATTATATTTTAAAAAAAATGTTACTCATTTCCAAAATATCATTTTATAGCGAAAGCTTTTTAAAATAGTTGCATACTTGCGTTTACTTTGTAAAAAAATTGTTTTTTTTTGAAAACCCAAGTTTTCCTAACACTAGCAGATATAAATCAAAATAATAAAAGCCCAAATTAAGGAATAAAATTTAGAGAGGCCTTATTACATCAAAATACCTAATTTAACTACTGATAATTTAGAATCTAATAAGGAAGTTTTAGTATGAATAACTTTTTGGCAAACAACTCACACTTTGAACCTAAACGAACGTCTTTAAGATCGCACAAAGAGTTTTAAATAGAGAATGTTTTTTTTAAACAAGATCTCGCTTTACGAAAAACACTTCAATGTGACATCACTAGATTCAGCCATAACATCTAGGCCAGGTTTGGGGTGTTACATTTAGTGGTATCAGAGTCAGGTTTGAACCCAAGACTTCTCAGACACTCCCAGAACACTTAACCATTGAAGCAGATACACAGTTATGTCACCTTCTTGTATAATTAAACACTTATGTTCTATTTCCTAATTGTTCACATAGTCAAGACCTAATACTTCTAGGCCCAAAATTCTAGGTGTTACAATTCACCCCTCCCTAAAGAAATTTCTTCCCCGAAATTTCCAACTATTAGATCAGTCACATAACACAGACTAGACCACTACGCTCCCACTGCATACTCTAGTTCCAAAACACTACCACATTTAACTTTAGTGACTTTAATACAATCTATAGATAAACTGAGACAGAGCGTTCATCCAATACTCGGACACATTAAGGGTGACACCAGTGACACTCCTTGAAGAGCTCAACTCTATTGGACTGGAGTCGTTCCATAACCAGCCCTCGACCCCATGATCCAGTATTGAGCCTAACGACCCTCTCCAAAATCCGCAACATAGCTTGGAACAGTGCGTTGTCCCTAGCCGCACGATCACGAGACCCAGTATCCCTGGTGCTCATTATCAAATTGCGTTTTATCTTTGTTAACAGTTTTATGCAGATCAGTTTACAGTTTACAATTTTATCTACACCACTACGCTTCCGCTGCACACTCTAGTTCCAAACCACACGAATACACTTTTAACTTTATCTCAAAACCTCTCACACCCATCCAAAACATCTAACCACAAAAGCAAACATATATTTCACACACATGCCTACAATTTCTATATTCAAACATCACATCCAAACAAAACACACCTGACTTAAAAGGAACTGTGATCCCTCTTCCTGCTGCACTCCAAGTGCCTAACCTGAAGTGTTTCACCATACGCCTTAACTTTTGCCTCAAGCACTTCTTCCAGCACTTCCCTTACCAACAGGATCAGTGCCTCCGTACCAAGCTCCGGGTTATTGTTACCCGAAGTTAGCGGACTTACCTTGACTACAGTTTCCTGAACCATCTCATGTTCCGAGGAGACAGAGTACTCCTCGCAACCTTGCTTACCTTCGAAATCCATCACAGGATTGTTGCTAACTAAAAAAAAATATGATTTCCAGAACATACACTGGATAAATACAAAATCTAACTTTAAGTACAGTCTAACAGAAAACTTACGGATTCGGCGCCGGAGACTTGGTAACCACACTTTCAGGAAAATATTCAGAAAAACATTTCAAATACTTCAAATCTTTTCAAACCTTTTTGAAACAATTTTTTTCAAAATCCAATTTTAAAACTAATTCCACAGTCGAGTTTTGCAACTTGGATCTGATACCACTAAATGTAACACCCCAAACTCGGCCTAGAAGCTAGGCCCGAATCTGGCGTGTCACATTGAAGTGTTTTTCAAAAACCATGTTCTCATTGAAAACCCTTCTTACTGCTCAAAACCTCTGGCCATTTTAGAACTTGTGAAACATTAATTCCCTTAAAACCTTACTTGCTGCAGAAGCTTACTTTTAAACAGTTGCGGAAACGTGATATTTTGAAAACCAGTTGTTGTTTTGGAAAATCTTGCCCTACTTCTAACAAATATTAAGCATACTAAATAAATTTCCCAAATAAAAAGTCAAGAAAATAAAGAGGCCTTAATACAACCCAAATCAAAAACCAAAGTGCTTAACTAAATAAACGAAATAGAAAAAAAACATATGCAGTTGTGTGGTCGTCTCCTAGTCCCTTTTCGACACCGATCCACCTAACGCTGGGGATTACATGTACAGTTAATAAACGGGGTGAGTTTACGAAAACTCAGTGTGTAATTCCCTTACTAGAGTAACAGTAAGTAAACAGGCAGAATTGAAAATCAGTCTGGGCCGGAGCCCATTATAGTAACAGTACAGTCCAATTCAGAGCATACATGGGCCAAAGCCCGTTACAATATCATTTAGGTCATAGCCCATAATAGAATCAATTGGGCCTAGCCCATCTTAGCCTCAGTTAGGCTGAAGCCCACATTGCAATAATATCACAATAATATCATACATGCAATGCTGTGCAACCCATCCCAATAATCCAACTGCCACGCACCAACTTCGTCCCCCGGTACACATCATGTGGGGATATAAATATCGACCCACTCATCCGATACACATAAATGGTAGCCCGGTTGCGGTACTACCTTCATTGTAGCAAGCTGCTAATCAAATATTAGGCTTAATAGCCATCGGTAGATCCATGATCGTCAAGCAACCATGTGATCCTCATATACTTCTTCCGTTCCATAATTCCCAACCCATGCACTATGTCGTGTATGTCATGCTCAATCATCACGCGTGTATGTAGAATGGCCATACTCAATAACAGTCTTTTAAACATATACGAAGAGCATATCAGTCATACAACCACAGTAAAGTTAATTAAAACACAGTCATACATTCATAATCAAATCAGTCAAATTCGAAGTCTAAGTCGGTCATTTACCCTCAAGGGCAAAACAGTCATTTTACCCTACAGGGGTATGTCAGTCATTTTACACTATAAGGGTATTTTGGCAATTTTACACTACAAGGGTATTTCTATTAATTTTACAAATCGAGGGTGTTTCGGTAATTTTACAAATCGAGGGTATTTTGATAATTTTACAAATAAGGGTATTTCAATAATTTTATAAATCAAAGGTATTTCGGTAATTTTACAAATCGAAGGTGTTTCATAATTTTACAAATTGAGGGTATTTCAATAATTTTACAATCGAGGGTATTTCGATAATCTTACAAATCGAGGGTATTTCAGCAATTTTACAAATAGAGCGTATTTCAATAATTTATCTTTATTATGGGTTTATTACTTACCTTGGCCCGTTAACAAGTCCTCGTTAGCTAAAGTGAACAGATACTATGCACTAGGTAGGATTCCAAAGAAGAGGAGGTGAGTCATTAAGACCGCTTAAGTTCCAAGCTCTCCCTAGATCCAATCCTAGACATGCATAAACCCATTGCCGCACCTTAACCTTATGACTCGTCCACAGTCGCGATTAATTAATTATTTAAGTTTTATGTCTGCTTGATTAGTTACCAAAAACTAGGTCCACAACCCCTTTACTAAACACTAACAGATCCACACTTATTCATTTGGCCACTTTAGGCCCAATCTCGTTCACATGGCCCATCAGGCCCAATCACATTCATATGGCCCATCAGGCCCAACTACTTCCCACCTAACAGTTAGATTTGCACAAGCGAGCCCACGGGCCTATCGAGTCCATTCAGCCCATCGTGGCCCAGAATAGCCTCAGCACATGAGAACGCTTGTGACGACTTTCAGCTTTTGCCGATTTCAAACAAAGAAGGGTATGAATACACATCTGTTTATGAGAACGCGCCGAACTCCACGATCACCAACCTTAGCACATCCTGTATTAGGTCTTAATTACCCTTTTTCTTCTTTCCAAACTCATCTGGTTCGCTTTATTTAAAGCCAGCTTCTCACCAATTCCCATGTTAGCTTCCCGACGTGGGATTACTTTCAACCATTAGGAAAATTCCTTATTTTCTTGTGACCACCTCAACCACAGATTCCAGTCCAACTCTACCTCCTACGTAGCTCAAATAGCAAAATAAATACTCTATTACGCATCCCAAGACTTGAACCTTAGACCTCACAGTTACACAACACGCCACCTTGCCACTCCACCACATGCTCTTTCTGTGTCATATATTATCCTCAATTAAATATAAGGTCTATAGGCCGGAGTCCAGGTTCCTTTAAAAGAAAAACCAAAATAAATTGCAAGAGCCAAGACTTGAACACAAGCACCCTTGCAACCTTAATGACGCCACAACCACTAGACCACAAGCTTCATTGTGTCATTTATTTACCGCAATAATTTAAAAGGCCTTCATCCAAGCACCCAGGGTTTTATTCGCTTATTACCAAAATTTTTGCTAAAGCCCAGGTTTGAACCCAAGATTTCTTCAACACTTCTCAGGGCCATTAACCATTAAAGCAGGCATTTAATTGTGTCATTTCCTTGTACAATTAAATGCTTATATAAAACCTCCTTACGGACCCATACTAAAGGCCTAATACTTCTAGGCCCAAATTCGGGGCATTACATTTTCGGGGACAAAAATCCCTAAGGGGGAGAGTTGTAATAGCCCGATTTTAGCTAAAATGGAACAGTGATTTTGGAACCACAAATCTGATGTTGGTAATTTATTTTAATATTATTTTTGGTGTTTACAGCATGATAGAATATATGTGTGAAAATTTTGTGGGCTAATTTTATTGTTTAGTTGCTTAATTTGAGAAAAATGACTAAATAACGTAAAATGCAAAAGTTGCATTCTAATTGTTAAAGGTGTCAAATAGCTTTGGCTTTTAACTATGATGGCCTTAAATAGTAATTAGACCATTTTAAATGTTAGTGGACTTATATGAACATTAAATGGATGATATTAAATGATTTATAATAAGGTTAGTTTAGTAATTTGGTTATTAAATGTTAAAATAAATAAAACAAAGATAATTAAGCTTCATTCTCATCTTCATGCACCAAAAATTAAAAGAAGAAGAAGTAGGGTTTTTCATTCGGCTAGGCAAATTCAAGCAATTAAGGTACGGTTTTTGATCCGTTTTTGATGATTTTTATGTTTTTGTAATTGTTGTAGCTTAATCTAGCTAGCTCGTACCTTTAGTTTTGAAACTGTTAAAGATTTTAAGAGTTGTCGTTGATGAATGTGTTCTTTGGTATTTGAGGATGAAATATGAAAGCTTGATGATAGATTTTCATGTTTTGTAAAATGATTTTTGATGAAAATGCATAATAGGGATTAAATTGTGAAATATACAAATTGAGAGGTTGAAATGTGAAAGAAATAAAAGTTTTGGTCTGTTAGGGTTGTAATTCAGCCAATCTTGGGTTTAATAAAATTATGTGAATTTTATGTATTTGTGAAATAGGGACTAAACTAATTAAATGTAGGCAAATGTGTAAAAAGGCCTAAATGTATGTTTTGGATTAAATTGAAAGAATATGAGATTGAATAAGTTAATTTTGAATATATTCAGATCAAGAAAAGAGGAATCTGAAATTAGATTGATGGAAAGGCAAGATTATCAAGTAATTGACTCATTTCACCGTTTTCATACTCAAGGTAAGTTCGTATGTGGTAATTTCATTATAAAAGTATGTTAAAAGCTTTGATATCACATAAACTATGATTATGAGATTATGGATTGTGTTCGAATTGTGAAAATGACTCTACGAATGCATTCGATGATAGAAACGAAAAGTGTGAAGTCTCGGTTGAACTTTAGGAATAGATTTGGATACTAGTATCTTGTTATTAGATGATAAGTTGAGTTGGCTTCGGGCCATGATATTAGCACTTCGGGTGCGAGTTATACCGATTTGGCTTTGGGGCATGCATACCGGATGATTTTGCTTCAGACCATGATAATTGTTTTTTGGATAAGTTACATTGATTTGGCTATGGGCCATGGTATAGGTACTTATAGTATGAGACTATTGAGTATTCAATTTCTATTTCGAATGGTTCAACGGGTAAACAAATGATGTGGTTAAGAAAAAGGTTAGTAGAGGCGATACAGGTATGTACAGAACTTATTCAAGTATTAAATAGAGAAAGTTCAATAAGATGGTATTTAATCATGTTTTAAGACATGAGAAAGGTTTGTAGTTAATGTGAAATTTGTTGATTTACAATTATTCGATGAATTAAGTTATTTACGTACGAGCTTCCTTTGTGTGATTTTTCTATGTTTTATAGTGAATAAAGGCTAACTCAGATCCGAGAGTTGTCGAGAATATCATCGCCCTATCAAACATCTAAGTTGGTACTTTTGAGTTAAACATCTTTGGTATATGGCACGTATAGGCTAGATGTGGTATTTTGGTTGTGATTATAGCCATGAGAGTTGGCTTGCAAATGACGTTAATATTGATGTGTGTTTAGCTATTAGAAATGGCTTGTAAATGTACATGGTTCGGTATATAAATATATAGCCATGAGTAATGGCTTAGTTTGATATGTTTTGTATGAATGTGGTTAAGGTTTCATAGTTGTTCAAATGGTTATTTGAATTATGGTAAATAATCCATATTGTTTGATATTGTTTTGGCATGTAATTGGTTAAATAAATGATAGTGAATTGAGTTCTGGTATTAATGAGATTATAATGATATGAATTGTGAATTTTCTTGATGTTTTTGGCTTCCTAATTGATTGATGAAATGGTACCATTTTGGTTGTTTAGGTGAGCATGAGTTGGGGTGGCAAATTGGCCTTGCAAATGGCCTATTTTTGTCCACATGGGCAAAGACACGGGCGTGTGTCTCGGTCATGTGCGACACACGGTCATGTTACACAGCCGTGTGTCTCTTGGTGTTGTTATTAAAATAAATTCAATATGCTCCACACGGTCTCACACATAGGCGTGTGACTGGACATGTGGTACAAGTCAGTACACCCTTTAATTGGCACACGGCCTAGCACACGGGCATGTGACTTGGCTGTGTTGCATAAGTCAGTATATCTCTAGTTTTCACACGGTTTGGCACACGGGTGTGTCTTCAGTCGTGTGGTGCAAGTCAGTATGTGTGCCCTGTATCCACACGGCCTGAGACAAGGGCGTGTCTGGAGCCGTGTAAGGCACACGGCCTGTTCACATGAGCATGTGACCCTTGTATGGTTGAAATTTTATTAAGATTCCAAAATTCTCGTATGATATTGGTTTACTCTTGAACCACTTCTAAAGCATGTTTAAGGCCTCGTAGGCCCTTATAAGGGACAATGTGATTGTGTTGAATGATTTGTGAGAATAATGCTTTACGGTTGACAAGTGTATGCCTTACATTGTGAATTGATCAGTAATACCTTGTAACCCTACTACGGCGATGAATACGGGTTAAGGGTGTTACACCTTTTTGACCAGCCTTTTATCCAAATAGAGAAATGGTTAATAATGTGCTGAAAAGCCTTTGTTTTGTTCTTGTCGATGATTAACGGAAGACACAAATAGTTATCCATGGTCTCAAGCACCCTCATACCCAACATGTCACTCAAATGTCGCCTCTGGTCTTTAGGGATGTTAAGGATAAAATAAATGATAGACTTGGAAAGGTTAATCTTGTAGCTCGAAGCCATCTCAAACCCATGTAAGATCTCTTTAATGGCTTCGACCTCCTCTTTTTTATTCTTGGCAAACAAAATAGCGTTGTTCGCAAAAAAAAAAAAGATGATTGATCCTGGGCCTGTTCTGAGTGGCCCGAATACCTTGAATGTTACCCCCACTCTGGGCCCCCTAAAGCATTCTAGAAAAGCCTTTATACAGAAAAGGAAAAGATAGGGTGTGAGTGGATCCCTTTGATGAAGCCCTCTCTCCGAAAAAATTCAACTGAGAGGATCAAATTGCACTTAATAAAATATCAGATCGTACGAACGCAGCGCATCACCATCGTCAACCAATTGGCTGAGAAACCCATACGAATCATCACCCTCTCAAAAAAATCCCATTCAACCCGATCATAAGCTTTACTCATATTAAACTTGATAACAAATCCTTTGTTAATGCCATTTCTGGAACTATGAAGGTAATGCATAAGCTAATGAGCAATAAAAATGTTATCATAGATCATATGCCCTGGGACAAAAGCACTCTAGTTTTGGCTAATGTACATAAGCAGGTTAGTTTTTAATCTATTAGCCAAAACATTGGAAATCATGTTGTAAATCACCCTGCATAAATTGATAAGGCAAAAATAGGTCATGTCCTTAGGCTCTTTGATTTCAAGGATAAGTACGAAAGCCATCTCATTGATATCCTCGATACCTTTGCTATCATTAAGAGCCTCATGACAGAATTGATGCACGTCCTTCCCCACCACACCCTAGTTTTCTTTGTAAAAAAGACGTAAGAGCACATCAATACCCAGAGCCTTGCGGGGGTCCATTTGATTAAAAGCCTCAATAAGCTCCTTACCCGTAACTCTATTCTCCAAAGCCAAGTTCACATCAGGTGTAATGCACATAGGGATTTGATCCAAAATCCTCTTGTAATTTCCACTAGCTTCTGATTTAAGAAAAGAATAGTCTCTAGCCACAACACCCACGACTTTCGAATCGACAATCCACTTCCCCTCGGTATCAAACAGACCCTCAATCTTGTTTCTTTTTTTCCCTCCGATATGCACACACAGGAAAAAATGAGTGTTCCCATCCTTAAGACATTGAATCTTAAATCTTTAGGCCCAATAGGTCTCTTCCTTGTAAGGAAACAATCCAGCTCTGCACGGGCAGTTCTCAACACCTTGATATTAGACTCTATATTCGGCCCATTAATCAGTCTATCATCTGATCAACCAATCGATGCATATGACTTCTTCTCTTGAATCAAGGTGCTGCCACTCCCCTAAATGAGTACAAATCCCTTCAATGCTGTCAAGAATGTTCCTGTTCCTCTAGCCCTAAATCCTTTCGATCGTATCCTTAGCTTCTTTTTCTTTAGCCCAACAGGCCTCAAATCTAAACAAAAGCTCATATCCCTTATGTCCTCCTTAGGTTTCCTACCCCAAGTATCAAGTAGAATGGCATCATAGTCCGAGGTCGCTTGATGGATTACCACTAACGATAAGAACAGTGCCTCACCCAACCAATTTGCCGAAACCAAAAATTTATTGAGCCTTTCTTTTACCAACCTTCCTTCTTCATGGTTATTGTTCGAAGTAAACCATCCTTTATCGGGCTTGATATCGACCACAGCTAAATCCTCAATAACTTTTTGAAAATTATCCATAAGAACCCTAGGTCTACGTCTACCCCCACTTTTCTTCATATCATCAAGGACCTCATTAAAGTCACCCTCAATGATCCACTCATCCCTAAAAAAATTCCCAACTCTCTAAATAAGGTCCCAAGACATGTGCCTTTGGTTGAGCTTGTAACGCCCCCACGCCCGAAACCGTCGCTGGAGTCGAGCTTGAGGGGTTACCGAACATAATTTATCAAATTAAGAACTTCAAATCATTTGTTTCTACATTTACAGCTTTCTAACTACCAGCGTCACAGTTACAAGAAAAATCATATCTCGAGTTACGAAACTCAAAATCAAGATCCGTAAATTTTCCCTAAATCTAGACTCATATATATATTTACTAATTTTTTTTCTAGAATTTTTGGTTGGGCCAATTAGTACAGTTTATTAGTTAAAGTCTCCCCTGTTTCAGGGTTCTACTGCTCTGATATCTGTGTATTATGAATCAGATATCTCTCTATACAGAATTTAAATGACTACGAGGTTTGTTTTTCTTAAAACTAGACACAATAAGGAATCTGTACATATAAAGAAAAACTTCTAATTATTTTTTTAAAATTTATTATGAATTTTTAAAATCAGAACAGGGGATCCAGAAATCACTCTGGCCCTGTTTCACAAAAGTTTAAATATCTCATAAAATATAATTTATATGCCTGTTTTGTTCAATCCACATGAAAATAGACTAATTAAGCTTCAATTTCATAACTTACTCATTATTTAGTTCCATTTATACTATTTTTAGTGATTTTTCAAATTCATGTCATTGCTGCAGCAATATTCTGTTTTAAGGCAAGTTTCATCTTTCCATGAATTTTTATGAACTAGATAACCTATTAAACTTCCATAATATCAAACATGATCTAAATTAGCCATCACCATGACTTATCAATATCAAACATTTTCTCAACCAAACATGGCCATATCATAAAATTATTTACACAAAATAAGTATATTGCTATACATATCATACTTAAGTTTTACAAGCCATTTACCCAGATGAAAGTCCTTTGGATAGTGTGATCGAACCTTGACCCGTCCCGATTCCCGAGCTGGCTTGTTCAAAACTACAGTAAATAAAGAGGAGGAGTAAGCATAAATGCTTAGTAAGTTCATATGTAAATAACAAGTAACATAACAATACAAATATACCAAACAACTTTAGCATGGTATCACCAAAACATATATCACATTTCTAAACATCATTCATCATCTTACCACCTTATCATTGTTGTATCTAATTTCAACCCGAGGGTTAAGAACATACCTGTCCAAAGTGTCCATTTCACAACACTTACCAAAACGTCACTTGCATCTTAAGTGTTCTTCCATTTCACTAGAAATTTCACCCGTTGAACACATCGGAATACAACTCGGATACACGGATAATTTGCACATAAGTGCCTCATATGTAATCAAGAAATCATGTAACCCGCCCCTAAGTGAACTCAGACTCAACTCAATGAGCTCGGGCGTTCGCATCCATAAGTGAACTCGGACTCAACTCAACGAGTTCGGATGCCTAGTTACATTTCACGAACTCGGACTCAACTCAACGAGTTCGGACATTTGCATCCATAAGTGAACTCGGACTCAACTCAACGAGTTTGGATGCTCAACCATCCTAGTGACATGTCACTTGTATCCTAATCTATTCCTAAGGTTCAAACGGGCTCTTTTTCCTCGATCTCACATCTTTGCCGTCTTCCACGGAATATCGGAACCGATACTCGGTGATAGTTCATACTCATCCAGTAATTTACATAATTACATATTATTCAACAATAACCACAAAGCATAATATTTCATGATAATAATCAGCATCATATCATATAAACAACATTAAATTGCTTAAAATGACAATTATGTTACTACATTTACACATGAACTTACCTTGGTACCAAAATATAAAGATTTTGCAATTTAGTCCACAATCTTTTCTTTTCCTCGATCGCGACTTGAATCTCGTTTCTCTTGATCTATAATGCCAAATTAATCTTATTTAATACATACATTCATCAAAACAGCATTTAATACGAACTTTGGAAAAATTACACTTTTGCCCCTAAACTTTTGCATAATTACACTTTTGCCCCTAGGCTCGAGAATTAAACTTTATTCCTTATTCTTATGTTTTATAACATACTGATCACTTTTCCCTTCTATGGCAACATCAAATTCTCTCTCTAACATATACTTGTGACTATTAGGTATTTTTGCCGATTAAGCCCTTTTACTCGTTTTCACTCAAAACCGAGTAGCACAAGTTGTCTAACATAATTTAAAACCTCATATTCTATCATAAAACATCAAAATACACAAATTTCACCTATGGGTATTTTTCCAAATATAAACCCTAGGTTGAATTATTGCTAACATAAGCTTAATCGAGCTACCGAGATTCCAAAAACGTAAAGAACATTAAAAACGGGGCTTGGAATCACTTACTATGGAGCTTGGAAGCTTGAAACAAACCCTAGCTATGGAGAACCCTTGAAATTTCGGCCTAATGAAGAAGATGGACAAAAATTGGCTTTTAATTTTGTTTTTAATTCATTTTAATAACTAAATGACCAAAATACCCTTACTACTAAACTTTCCAAAAATTCCTTCCATGTCCTAATTTTGTCCATGAACTTAAAATTGGTCAAATTTCTATTTAAGACCTCTTCATTAATATTCCAAAAAATTTCATACTAAAACTTCTAGAATGCAGGTTTTGCAGCTTATTCGATTTAGTCCCTACTTTCAATTTAAGCACTTTAGGCATAGAATTTCATCACGAAATTTTCACACAATCATGCAATCATATCATAATCATCAAAATAATTATAAAATAATTATTTCTATCTCGGATTTGTGGTCACGAAACCACTATTCCGATTAAGCCCTAATTCAGGATATTATAGAGCTCGGGGTAGCCATAGAAGCCTGTAAATCTAATTTGATCTTGCTCCTCTATTCTAACCAACGAATCAATATGATACCTTGAGTGATTCTAAATGATAACAACCACCCCATCTCTCCAAAGTAATGCCAACCTACCTTTATGACCTATAGGCTCAAACATGAAACACTCATTCATTTTAAACCTAACCTGGATGTGCTCAAACTCATTAGCCTTTAGCTTAGTTTCATTTTGAAAAACAACCTTAGGATCTCTGGCAATGAGAAGTCGCCTCAGCTCACGAACTATCACAGGGTTCCTACACCCACGACAGTTCGAACATAAAATTTTCATGACTCCAAGCGGGGCTGGTCGCCAGCCGTCGCCTAGAAAAGAGCTCCTTCTAAAATTTTCCTTCGAACAATCAAATCGGGCTTTTTTCGAGCCCTTCCCCATTACCACCCTTGTGCTTTTTATGTTTATTCATTAGTTTACCAATATTTTTCTTTCGTAAGCCGATTAACACTCTTTTCTAACAATGAGCATGACCCTGAGACCTGTTCCCCCATTTTGGCCTTCTTTTTACTTCTCTGTGGCATTATAACTCCCCTAGCTCAACTAAACTTCTAATTTTTCCACCCAAATCTTTTTTCCCTTCTCTTGTCTCTAAGATTTCCACTTTATTTCTCCATATGCCCGACCCTTGATTTGGCTACCCCAATTGAACCATTGGCTAGTTCCCGTATTGGAATTTTATATTGACCCCTTTGATAGCCTCAAATTACTTGTATTTTTGTGTATGATAGCCTATACAACCGTAGAGATAACTAGAACGTAGGGAGTCTCTTGTATTTTAAAGCACACATAATTTCCTTTCTATCGACCCCTACATGTAAACCACCTGTCTTAACAGTTTAAAGATATTCATTTTAACCCTTACCTTTATGTATTCAATCCAACATCCCTCCCTATCCCTAAAATCAATAGCCAAGACTTCACCTATAGCTCCTTCAACATTAATGGCCACTTGACGATCCATTCGTTCTAAAGGAATATTATATATACGAATCCAAAATGGCACATAATGAAAAATGTAATAGCTTATATCTTAATTGTTAATGACTGGTACCATAAAAATAAGCACTGATCAAAACTCTAAGGGGTAAGATTAAAGATCTTTTTCCTCTCCTCCCTCAAGCCAAATTTAACCAAGAACAACATATCCGACATAGCCACAAAGTTCATCGCCACCTTCGTGACCATAGGGATTTTAGAACTAGATATATCACCTCCCTAATGATTTTTTCCTCAGACATGGTTTTCCCAATCGCCCATGCCTCAAAACCCTGCATGTCAAATTCTGTCGTATTTTGACACACCACCCTTTCTTTTTCGGACTTTGAAAATTTTAGATTAGCTAGCATCTCATTCGATTCATCAACCATAACAAGTTCCCTCTCAAAGATACCTACACAGCCTAGACACTGAAAGCCAAGCAACCACATCGCTCAACAGAGAACACCCCGTCTCACATAACAAAACTAGTAATAGATAACACGCCCACCGAAAACCAAAGACCACCCCATAACACAGTAGCAGAAAAATCACAAAAAATAAAAAAAGAAAAAGAAAAGAAACTAGATGGAAAATTAAAGACTGTGACCACAAAAATAATAGAAAAAATAATCAATCATTTAAAAGAAATAGAATAAGAACTATCCTAAAAAGATGGAAAAATACAGTTCACTAGCAGACCCTATCATCAACCCGAAACAACAAAAGAGGTGAAGACCACCCCAAACATTATTAAAATAGTTCCTTATGCAATCCTTTTTAATTACATTAAATGAAAATAAAAAATAATGGGAAAAAGGTAAAATGAAAAGAAACAAAGTGAGACAAAATAAATAAAAACAAGAAAAAATAACTGGAGAGTAGGGTCAAAGACTGACTTCGAAACAGCACCGCTCAAAAAGCGAATCAAACAAAAGAGGACAATCTTAAAACTATACCTTGAGAAGGATCAAGAACACCTCCACCCTCCACTTCGAGTGATCAACACCCCTCCGCCAATATAACTGAACTTATCACAAAACAGTGATGAGACAACACGATTAAAGAGAATAACAGCCATAACCTAAAAAAATGTTATGGCATATGATAATGGGGTTAAAAAGTTGTTAATTTCTATTTATTTTTGTTTAAATTGTTAAGCTAATTATGTTACAAAAAATGACATGTTTTGGGAGGGGTACTTTAATGAATACACTGCGTCTTAGGACGAAGGGCTTGGTTAATGAAACAGGGCTTTTTTGTGCTCAGCCTTTTAACAAAACAACAACTGTAATGACTATTATTTTTTTTCTTTTAGCACCCTCGTGTGTGCTAGTGTTGGTTATGAAAATTCAATACTATTTTCTCAATCTCTTTCTCTCTCTTTTCTCTCTCTGATACTCTTCTTCTTTATCCTATTCTTCTCTTCTTCCTCTTTTAAATTTTTATAGCTCGCATCAAGGTATCAGAGCCTCTCTTTCCTTGTGATCGCGTGAATTGTAACAAGTAATAAATATTTATAATGAAGATCAAACCTAGACTAACTATTATCAAGAGGAAAAGACAAGCGCACCTATCAAACAATAGTATAGTAATGGCAAGACTGGGATATCGTACCCAAGGGAACCAAAAGTACTAGCAATAACTATCTTTTTATTATCTAGCTTAAGAATAAAAGGGTTTGTTTATTAAACTAATTATCTAAACTAATTAACTAATTTAATCAAAGCAAAGAGAAAATTTGGAAAAAGACTTGAAGAAAAGCAATTGATAAAGACAACACCCAAGGAGGAATCCACCTAAATTTCACTTGTTATCTGACTCTGAACCAGACGATTTAATCACTTGATTTGATCTGTGAGATTTCCTAACCTATGTTATTATCCCTTTCGAGACTAATAACGTCTAACCCTCAGTTGAATTAATCAAAATTTCTTTCTTAATTAAAACCCCTAGGGAAGCAGTAAATCACTCTATGGACTCCCATATTAGGTTTCACCCTAATCCGGCAAAATTTTGTAACCCTATTTTTAGGCATTCGATCAACTCCGCTTAATTATGCCAAATTTACTCTTAGGTAGAGTCTATTCCTCTTCTGCATAAGCACATCAAACCATGAATTAATACCAGGAATATTAACTCAAGCATTAAGAACACATAATTAAGAACAAATCAAGTATTTATCATACAGTTCAGATAATAATAACAAGATCCATCATAGGTTTTATCCCCCTTAGGTATCTAAGGGGTTTAATTCATAATAAAATAAGAGTACATCTCAAAAGTATCAAAATAACAAAACATGAAGAAAACTCTAAAACCCTTGAAGGAATTCTGAGAGAGATCTTCAGTCTTGGAGTAGCTCTGGCTTTTGGGATGGATCGTCTAGCTTCCTTCAAGTAATTCCTGGCATGTGGTTTTGTATTCCAGAAAAGTTCTAGAAGAGGCCCCCTTATTAGGTCATACTTAGGGTGTTTATATAGGCTTTGGATTAGTTTTCTTCCTCCCTAAGTATCCTTTTCCGTGTAAAATACAACTCTTTGAAAAAGGGACACGCCCGTGTGCCACGGCCGTGTGACGTGATTGCTAGGCCGTGTTCGATCCGTTAAATTACACACGGCCGTGTGGGCTCAATAGCCAGGCCGTGTGAATCTTGAAAACCTTGGTCGACACCTCCGAAGGCCACGGGCGTGTGAGATGCCCGTGTGGTAAGGCTTAGGCCGTGTCATCTTCTCGATTTGGACCATTTTGTCCATTTTTTGCTCATTTTTGGCTCCTTGTGACTCTTGGTGCTCTCCTGAGTAAAAAACATGAATTAACCGGATTAAGAGCACCAGAATCCACAAATCTAGTAATAAACATCCATAAATATGCTAAGTATTTGGGGTATAAATATGTATAATTTGGCATTTATGAAATACCCCCACAGTTAAGTATTTGCTTGTCCTCAAGAAAAATTCTCATTTACTACTAGAATTCATTCCTTTCAATCGCATAAGCATTACTGATAATGTTACAAATTATTCCACGGAAAATCATATAGCAAGAATTAAACTATAGGGGCTTTAAAAACCTCAAACAATCTAAATCGAATACTTTGATAACAAAATTATAGGTAATCTCCTTCCTTCAAGTAATTAACATTAGTCCTAAATATACAAGAGATGGCATCCTTACTAAAGATTCACTCAAATCACTCAAAGTGTTTAAGGTTCAAGATTAAGCACTCGATTGTCTAACATGAAAAGTTATTACCATAGGCTTGCGTGAAAATCAAATCTCCACCACTTGTAAATGATATTATACACTAATCAAAAGGTCTTTGCATGGTTGTAATGGGGTTTAGGTTATAGGTATGGATACAAGCTGAAGAGACAAGGGTTAAAATCGAGATAATTTCAATATATTACCCCACTATCAAAAACTTAATTACTGAACCAAAAATAAATATCTAGAACTATTTTACATGAGTTCATGACAACTTTAGCTTGCTGAGAATTACAATAATAATACTGAGTGTTTTTTTTTAAGAACAAATCAAGTCAATACAATATAGAAATCATACTTCATGATTCAGTAACAAAAAATGGTGAACATAGTGAGGTAACAATATTAAATTTAATCTTGAAAAAAATAAATTAAGAAAGAGGATTTCAACAATAATAGGTTAATGGGTTAATGATGAAGGTTAATCAATAAAAAAAGTTAGTATGCTCAAAAGGGGGTTCACTAAGGGTTTAATTTTGTGGGAAGGCTTTTTATGGAGTAAATGGGTTAAATCCTAAGTGCCTTTATCATCTCAGTGTATCAAATCATACGTGTGATCTCGACATGTATAATCGAAGCAAGTTCTAGAATAACAGTTCAATGTTGACACACTCAAACCACAAAAGAAGTGAGCAAGAAAGAAAGCTATAGCTCAAAAGGCTCAAAAATCTCACCAAAAATTTGGGTTTTTGATGTCATTCCTGTATATTTAAGATTTCAAGATAATACCTCAATTTAGGAAAAATAGTCTGAAAAAATTTATTTCTCAAAATATCAACTTATCATGCTCGATTCTTTAAGGTCCTATAATCAAATAATCATGCATAATTCCCTTGGTCTAATTCACGACATATCAACGATAATTATAGATCAATTAGAATTTATTCTATCAATATTATGAGAAAATCACTTAAGCATAAGACCAAATTCAGGGATTTAAGAATAATGCAAAAAGTTAGGTTTCATGTTTACCCCCCCACACTTAAGATGTACATTGCCCTCAATGTACAAAGATAGATTATTCAAAATAAAGAAAATCATAAGAGGAAAGGAGGTGAAACTCCCTGTTATATGGATGCGGAGCTTGATTCTGAGGCGAGAGTGCTTGGGGAAAGTAGTAGCTGCCATTGTTCTTGGCTAGATGAAAAAATGGGGTCGTTGAACATGGCACTCGTAAGGTATTGTTCCCATTTGTTTCCTCATTCCGTAAAATATTCCTAGCAGCTTTGCTTGGAAGTCTGTAGAATCATGAAGAGCTTATTAAGAGTTGGTGTGGAAGAGAGCGTAATGGGATTACTTGTTAGAAATACCAGAAAATGAAAAAAAGTAAAATTTACTAATATAGATATGTCTTTCAAAATAAAATAATAAAATTGAAATGAAAATAAAAATAAAAAGAAGAATAAAAATAAAAATAAAAATATAAGAGGATTCAATGATCCTCGTCAGTGGGCCCTTCAGGTGGTGGCGTTGGGGTGGCGATGTGGAAGTACTGACACAGCTGCTGCATCATGACCTGCATATCGTCTATCTGTCTATCACATCGCTGATCTTGCTCGTGAATCATCTTCAACTGTTTAGTACAATACTGCTCGAAGTGAGCGAGTCGGTCGAAAAGGTGTGCCAATGAAGCAGCCGTATGAACTAGTCGTTCCCTAGGTGGCGCAGTGGAAGGCTCCTCATGCTATGGGGGAACATCATCAGGAATGTCCTCAAGATCCTCCTTGTCAATGGCATGAGAGAGACGGTACTAAGGAGGATCGGTCCCACATCGGCGCTCTATCATCCTCATGTGTAACATAGTTATGATGCCCTGTAGGGACATCTAACCTATCAGTGTAAGCGCTGATGACTGGGCCACGGTGTTAAGGAGGCCGAAGTGTCTGGCAAGGTGCATCATGTAGGGGCCGATGGAGATCACTCCCTTCCTATGCTGCTCGGTCTGATGGCAAATGGCGAAAGCAATGAAGTACGCCACGTCAGTCACGCGTGCATTCGCCATGCACCATAAATAGTAGGCATCGTGGGTGTTGATGACACCGGTGCTCTCTCTCCTTTCGGTCAAGGTGTGTGCCAATATGGCATGGAGATAGTGTAGGGAAGGAGTGAGAGTTGAGGCTTTCGATCAGCTCGGGTCGTAGGTGGAAGAGAGTGGTGCCAAAGCTTTCTAGCACAAGGAGGGAGAAATGTGGATATTTCGTGGTAGTGCATTCATGTCTTCCTCCTCTATAAACTCATCGGTGTAAAGTCCCAGAGTGACACCAAACTCTGGGACACTCATCGTGTGAACTAGACCGCCTAATCGGAAGTGAATGGTGCCTGGGTCGTCATTGTTCGTCATCACCACCTGTAAATGAAATGTAGAGCATAGTTCTAAAGTTGGCTCTAAATAAGTGGGCTCGGTAATAGCAAAGAACCGTTCTCATGGGTCTGTGGACAAGAGGGCGCGAATGGCATCAGCTAGCTGAACTTGCTCGACGGTAGCCCAGTCAATGCAACGACCTGTAGTGAGGGGTTGTGTGTGTAGTATCTGAAATAGCTCCTCCTATGAAGCTTACGAAAATTCAAGGAACGAGTGCTAAACTTCGGCTGTAGCACGTATCGAGGAAGAACCTGGTCCCCTACGTCTCTTTGAGGATGGGACCGCGACCTTCTTGCCTCTCGAGATGACATAATGTTCCTGAAAATACATGAGCATTGATAGAATCAAAGATACATTAGTAGTTAAGCAAGAGGCCTAAAACTAGTATATGCTATTTAGTAGCTTAAACAATTCAAATATAGAAAATTCTAAAGCAAATTCCTAACTTGTCTAAAACATATTTGTAACAGTAACAATATCTATGTAAAGCATGTAGAATACTAATGTAGCAACACAAATTAGAAAAATAAGGTGGAGAAAGTGAACCAAAGGCTGCAATAGGGCGGTGCACGGGCGTGTTGGTGGCGAGCATGGGCGTGTGATGTAGGGATATAGCTGTGTGGAGGAAAAATAGAGGGTATAGAAAAGTGAAAGTGGGGATTAATGCAAGGGGAGTGGATTTGTTGGTGGTTTGGGGGTTGGGGAAGTGAGTCTAGGGAATGGTGGCCGGAATAGGGATTAGGGTGTAATGCCCCGTACCCGAGACCGTTGCCGGAGTCGAACACGAGGTGTTAACGGACTTAATTCATTTACTTACACAGTTTGTTTCGAAATTTCCAGGCAAGTTGGCTAACTGCATCACAGCCACTTTAAAAATCATATCTCGAGTTCCAAAACTCAGAAACTGATTCCGTAAATTTTTCCTGAAACTAAACTCATATATCCATCTACAAATGTTTTTTTAGAATTTTTGGTCTGGCCAATTAGTACAGTTTATTAGTTAAATTCTCCCCTGTTTCAGGGTTCGACTACTCTGACCTTCATGCATTACGACTTAGATCTCTCCCTGTACAAAGCTTCAATACTTATGACGTTTGTTTCTAATGAAACTAGACTCAAAAGAGAATCTTTACATATAAAGCATGACTTCCAATTGTCTCTGGTTAATTTATGGTGAATTTCCAAATTCAGAACAGGGGATCCAGAAAACGCTCTGGCCCTGTTTCACGAAAACTTAAACATCTCATAAAATACAGCTCATATGGCATTTCGTTTCTTTCATATGAAAATAGACTCATCAAGATTCGATTACATATTTTATTCACTATTTAATTCCATTAATACTATTTTTAGTGATTTTTCAAATTCACATCACTGCTGCTGTCAGCATCTATTCTAAGGTAAATTTTACCTATTTCATAAATTTCCATGAATCAATTAGTAAATTGACATACTTCATTTTCAAGTATAATCACGATTAGCCATGTCGTACGTAGCACCAATAGGACCATGATTGGCCATTCCAATGGCTAATCATTACCAAACATTTCCACACCACTTAATAACCATATCATAAGACCATATATACAAAATGACCATAATGTTATACTCAAAATAAACAAGCCATTTTCGCATGGCTATACGAATATACATTACCAAAAGATACTTAATTAACAACAAAGGTCAGCCCTATACATGCCATTATCAAAATTCAACTAAAAGAGTACCAAAGGGGCTTAGATAGTGTGGACGACTTGACTTTGACACTCCCGAGTCCGATGGTGACGAACAAAATCTATAAAACAGAGAATTAAAGCAACAGAATAAGCATTTTGATGCTTAGTAAGTTTTAAGTAATGAAATTATTTACAACTAAGGTATAGCGTTCGTATGACTAAATGAACAATTGCATATACGCATAGTCCCAAAATCATGTTTACTTCACGCTTCAACCATTATATTCATACACTCAGGATCAAACCTGACTAAAGGCCGGAAGCTTGTTAATCAATTGAGCAAATACTATTTAAAAGGAATCACCCTTTCCAATGCATATACGAAACATACCTTATCGTTTGGATTTATGAGCGTATTAATTGAAGTTATTACAGCAAGATCTTTCATTTCCAAACCCAAGTACCTTCGGGATTTAGCCGGATATAGCAACTCGCACAAATGCCTTCGGGACTTAGCCCGGATATAATCACTAGCACAAATGCCTTCGGGACTTAGCCCGGATATAGTCACTAGCACAAATGCCTTCGGGACTTAGCCCGGATATAGTAACTAGCACAAATGTCTTCGGGACTTAGCCCGGATATAGTAACTAGCACAAATGCCTTCGGGACTTAGCCCAGATATAGTTACTAGCACAAATGCCTTTGGATCTTAGTTCGGTTATCATCCGAATAATCATGCACATATATCAATAAATCATAACACATTTATATTTCATTTTCATTACTAGAACTCAAACACAAGACACTTATCAACCTTTACCATTTTCGGCTCAATAGCCACATACAAAGAGTATGATTTTGATTTGCTTTATAACATGATCTCTATACGCGTTCGGCTGCCCGTCAAAAGTATAAACCAATTACCTCAATATATAATTCAAGTAGAATCATTATATCACCGTTTATTTGTTATGCTTATATGTCATGACTTAATCAAATCATAAACTAAGTTCCATTACTCGAAGACTTACCTCGGATGTTGTCGAACGACTTCAACGGCTATTCAATTACTTTTTCCTTTCCTTTATCAGATTTAGTTCCCCTTTGCTCTTGAGCTCAACCTAGTTACAAGCATGGCCGAACTTCTTCAAACCTTTCTTTCTTTCTTTTACTTGGTTTTTCGGCCAAGAAGAACTAAACTCTCACTTTGTTTTCATCACCCCCCAATTTCCATTACTTTATTACTAACCTTTTATTTTATTATTTCTAACACAAAATTTTAACACAAAATGTTTATAATATGTTTTAACCCATAACATGGCCGGCCACTACCTAAAATTTTGGGTAATTTGACATGCAAGTACAAGCATTTTCTAACATCCATTTAATAGATCCTTATAGATTAACCTATCACATTTCAAAAGTGTCACACATAAGTCCTATTAACTAAATTCACATGCAATCGACTAAATCGAAGCTTAAAACTTTCACACATTCATATTCACATATTTTAGACAATAAATATTATATTCAAATACTTCGGTGACTCAGTTTAGCGGTCCCGAAACCACTTTCTGACTAGGGTCAATTTAGGGCTGTCACATAGGGAATGGGGAAGGGTAGATTTCGGCTAGGGTTTTGAAAAGGGGAAGAAGATGAATAGTGGTTTGGTTATATAGGGGAGGTTCACACGGCCTAGGGCCATGCCCGTGTACTTTGAGGGTGAGCCCATGTTTTTCAAATTTTGTGATTTAGGTCATACCCGACTACTACCTCACGCTCGTGTGTCTTGGGTGTGTGTCAAACACGACCATGTCGCACGGTCGTGCCTAGCTTTGTTAGCTTCTCCCATGCCTGTCTGTTATGGTAGCACGCCCATGTATTGTTGTACACGACTGAACGGCACGCGGGTGTCTCACGCTCGTGTCGAAGAAACAAAATCAAACCTTGTCCCTGGCACGCCCGTGGTTTTCCATTCCCATGCCCGTGGTCTCCTATCAAGTTCACCCACGACCATGTCGCACGGCCATGGCAATTTATCGTACCCCGTGTTTTAGGGAAATCATGTCCTGCTTCAACACGGCCGTAACACACAGCTGTGTCTCTTCCCCTGTTTGGCCACAGCTTTAGGCACGCCCATGTGCCTGGCTGTGTGTGCTAAAAAACTTTGCAATTCAAAGATTAAGTTAATAATTCAAAGTGTTAGAAATTAAATTAAAGAAATCAAAATATGTTAGTGCTTGGGTTGCCTCCCGAGAAGCGCTTATTTATAGTCTAAGCTCGTCTTACCTCTCTGTTGAATGATCATGGTGGTTTGAGGAGTTCATACTCCTCATTCCTGCTATCAATCTTAAAATAAGTTTTTAATTGGGTGTTGTTTACCTTAAAAGTGCCAAACTTGGGATGACTCACCTCCACCGTACCGAATAGAAAAATACTGAGTACCGTAAGAGGGATTTCATCATTTGGTGTGGTAGTGACAATGTGGGGATTCGCGGCATCTAGTAAGACTTTATCACCAACCTTAAGTTGATTAGGAGCGGTATCGGGCTTGTTTTGGCATAGTTTTAGTTTTTCATGTGTTCTCGGTTTATCGTGCTCGCCATTTATCTAACTCTTCTATTTGAAGCCTTCGTTCCTCATGGGTGTCTTTGTTCACTGCTTGATAATAGTGCACTGTCTCTGTTGTCTTGGTTCGAGGAGGTTCCTGTAAGGATAATTGAATATTAGTTTTATCATCGACAAGTTTAATAGCGTTATCTTGAGTCTTAGAAGTTTTGACTGAATCGCGTGCTTGGAGTGTTACTGCGTCGTCTCCTGCACGAAGTGTTAGCTCTCCTGTGCCTACATTAATAATGGTTCTGGCAATTGCTAAAAAGGGTCGTCCTAAAATTAAAGGTACCTCATTATCCTCATCCATATCTAAGACGACAAAGTCTACTGGGTAAATAAATTTATCAATTTTAACGAGAACATCTTCAATAATACCTTTAAGAAATCTAACTGTTTTGTCAGCCAATTGTATGCTCATCCTAGTCTGTTTGGGTTTACTGAGACCTAGTCGTTTAAACATTTTATACGGCATAACATTTATACTTGCCCCTAGATCAGCTAAAGCATTATTCATAGATAAACTACCAATTAAGCAAGGAATTGTAAAACTCCCTAGATCTTTCAATTTGTTGGGTAGCTTATTCTTTAGAATAGCTGAGCAGACTGCATTGAGTTCCACATGCGATGTAGCGACTAATTTTCTTTTATTGCTCAGAAGTTCCTTTAAGAATTTTGCTGAGTTGGGTATCTGCGACAGAACTTCAATAAAGGGTAAGTTAATATGTAATTTCTTTAGGATATGACACACAAGGTTCATGATTTGTACTTACTTGTTAAGGATCATCATCGTTTACCTTTTCTTGACCTTTGTTCATTGCGCTGTCTTACTGTAATTCTGGCTCAGGTGCAATGAATCCTTCCTTAGTTTGAGTACTAATTGCATTGAAGTGTTCCTTCGGATTAGGTTCAGTATTACTTGGTAAGCTACCTTGTGGTCGTTCGGAGATTAGTTTGGATAGGTGGCCTATCTGAGTTTTGAGTTCTTGGATCGATGCTTGTTGATTCTTGTTGATAAGGTGGCTGTTGAAAACCCTAAGGATTTTGTGGCTTTTGATTCCCTTGACCACCCCAGGAGAAATTTGGGTGGTTCCTCCAACCTGCATTATAAGTATTACTGTATGGGTTATTTTGAGATCAGAAGTTATTGTTACCCATATAGTTGACTTGTTCTTCTTCAGTTGTAGGATTGAAGGATTGGTATTTTGTATGCACACCTCTGCCACTTGAGTCACACCTCATTACTGGATGTACCTGCGTAGAACCAAGTAATCCGTCAATCTTTTTATTGAGAAGTTCTACTTGATTAGAGAGCATGGTGACTGAATCGATGTTATAAACGCCGACTGTTTTCATCGGCTTTGTCCTCATAACTTGCCACTGATAGTTATTCAGTGACATCTCCTCTATAAATTCATAGGCATCTTCTGGTGTTTTATTGTTGATGGTTCCACCAGCAGCTGCATCAACCATTTGCTGAGTCGAGGGATTCAGGCCATTGTGGAATGTTTGTACTTAAAGCCAAAGCGGTAACCCATGGTGAGGGCATCTTCTCAGTAAGTCCTTGTATCTCTCCCATGCATCGTAAAGTGTTTCTAAATCCATCTGCACAAAAGAAGAGATATCATTACGTAATTTAGCCGTTTTAGCCGGAGGAAAATATTTTAGTAAAAATTTTTCGGTCATTTGTTCCCAAGTAGTGATAGACCCTCATGGTAATGAGTCCAACCACTATTTAGCTTTGTTTCTCAGTGAAAAGGGAAACAACCAAAGATGTACGACATCATCAGAAACGCCATTGATTTTAAATGTAAAATTCCAGAAAGTTCGCTAAGTGAGCGTTGGGATCTTCATCCTGCAAACCATCAAACTGAACAAACTGCTGTATCATCTGAATAGTGTTAGGTTTTAATTCAAAAGTATTTACAGCTACAGCAGGTCTAACTATGCTAGATTCAGTTCTGTTAAAGAAGGTTTAGCATAATCATACATAGTACGTGGAGTAGGATTTTGATTAGCCGCAATTTCAGGAGGTAGCTGATTGCCTTGGTTTTCAGCCATCTCGTCGGTTGGGGGTTAAGTATCGTCTTCTCACTCGTTCTCTGTGTATCGTAAGCTACGCCTTATTTCTCTTTGATTTCTATGAACTATGCGATCGATTTCTTTGACAAAAAGTAATGGTCTTGACGGGTTTCTTCTAGTTGTAAACTATAAAAACCTGCCAAGAGAAAAAATAAGTAAATTAATAAATAGTAATAATAATAAACTAAAATTAAATTGCAAGAAAAATAAATGGCTAAAGTAATAAAAATTTAGCGTTTCTAATATTTTGAATCCCCGGCAACGGCGCCAAAAACTTGATCGCGTGATTCGTAACAAGTAATAAATATTTATAATAAAGATCAAACCTAGACTAACTATTATCAGGACAAAAAGGCAAGCGCACCTATCGTACAATAGTATAGTATATCGTACCCAAGGGAACCAAAAGTAATAGTAATATCTATCTTTTTATTATCTACCCTAAGAATAAAAGGGTTTGTTTATTAAACTAATTATCTAAACTAATTAACTAATTTAATCAACGTAAAGAGAAAATTTGGAAAAAGACTTGAAGAAAAGAAATTGATAAAGACAACACCCAAGGAGGAATCCACCTAGATTTCACTTGTTATCTGACTCTGAACCAGACGATTTATTCACTTGACTTGATCCGTGAGATTCCCTAACCTATGTTATTTCCCTTTCGAGACTACTAACGTCTAACACTCAGTTGAATTAATCGAAATTTTTTTCTTAATTAAAACCCCTAGGGAAGCAGTAAATCACTCTATGGACTCCCATATTAGGTTTCACCCTAATCCGATAAAATCTCGTAACCCTATTTTTAGGCGTTCGATCAACTCCGCTTAATTATGCCAAATCTACTCTTAGGTAGGGTCTATTCCTCCTTTGCCTAAGCACATCAGATCATGAATTAATATTCAGAATATTAACTCAAGCATTAAGAACACATAATTAAGAACAAATCAAGTATTTATCATACAGTTCAGATAATAATAACAAGATCCATCATAGGTTTTATCCCCCTTAGGTATCTAAGGGGTTTAGTTCATAATAAAATAAGAGTACATCTCAAAAGTATAAAAATAACAAAACATAAAGAAAACTCTAAAACCCCTGAAGGAATTCTGAGAGAGATCTTCAGTCTTGGAGTAGCTCCGGCTTTTGGGATGGATCGTCTGGCTTCCTTGAAGTAATTCCTGGCGTGTGGTTCTATATTCCAGAAAAGTTCTGGAAGAGGCTCCCTTATTAGGTCACACTTAGGGTGTTTATATAGTCTTTGGATTAGCTTTCTTCCTCTCTCAGTATCCTTTTCCGTGTAAAATACAACTCTTTGAAAAAGGGACACGCCCGTGTGCCATGGCCGTCTGACGTAATTGCCAGGCCGTGTTCGATCCGTTAAATTGCACACGTCCATGTGGGCTCAATGGCCAGGCCGTGTGAATCGTGAAAACCTTGGTCGGCACCCCCGAAGGCCACGAGCATGTGAGATGCCCGTGTGGCAAGGCTTAGGCCGTGTCATCTTCTCGATTTGGTCTGTTTTGTCCCTTTTTTGCTGGTTTTTGGCTCCTTTTGACTCTTGGTGCTCTCCTGAGTACAAAATATGAAATAACCAGATTAAGAGCACCAGAATCCACAAATATAGTAATAAACATCCATAAATATGCTAAGTATTTGAGGTATAAATATGTATAATTTGGCGTTTATCACTTTGTAACAGCCCATTTTTCAATAAAATTAGAACAGTAGTTTCGGGACCAAAAATTTGACCCGAAAATAATGTTTATTTTTATTTCATTATATGGTCTGTATTATAATAGGCATATCGTGTGAAATTTTTGATACGAAAATTTATCGATTAAGTGTTTAATTAGGAGAAGGACTAAATCGCATAAAATGTGAAAGTTGAATTCTAGTAGCTATAAGGATTAAATAGCTATAAAATTCAAATATAGAGGTCCTTATATGGTAATTATACCATTAAAGAAAAGTTTCTAGATTCTTGGTGACTTATCCATGGAAATATAGAAAAAGGATAAGGACTAAATTGGAAATTGTAAAATACTTAATTAATTAAAAGATGAAAAGAAAATATCATCTTATTTTCGCATCATCTTCAACCTAAAAACACATGGAAACCCTAGGAGAGAGAAGAAACTTTCAAGGCCTAATTGGGTAAGTTTTCTTGTCCAGCTTTTAGTAATTTTAATATTTTTCAAACCAGGATAGCCAAATCTCTTTATTTGAGGGATTAATTTGAGAAGTTATTAAAGTATGGAAAATAGGTCAAGGATGTATAAGCTGAAAATTAGAAATTTATGGCAGAAAATGAAAGGTTGTTGATCGATAAACAACTTTTACAAAGTGGTTTTTGATGGAAACATGATTTAGGGACTAAAATGTAAAGTTGTAAAATTTGAAGAAAAATTATGAATTTTTATGAATACATGTGCTGTAAATTCTGTAATGGGGTTTTGGTTAGGCTTGAAATAGGGAGTAAATTGCACAAGTTTCATTTTTCGAGCTTAGGGACGAAATTGGAATTTATGGAAAAGTTAGGGGCAAAATGGTAATTTTTCCTAGCACATAAATTGAGTCCAAATTAATATGGAATGTTTGAAATTGATGGTTAAATTCATTTATCTAGTTCTGGACAACACTATTTCCAGGTTAGATCGAGGAAAAGAAAATGTTTCGGATTGGTAGATTTCTAACCCGAACAAGTGTCGAGGTAAGTTCGTGTAACCTAATTGAGCATGTAAATATGTTTAAATTGAATGTTGTGATTGTATGAAATGTTATTGTCATTTGATCTGAATTATTTGATTTCTATATAACAAAAATTGAATACATGCTTGAAATGATGAAAAAGGGTTAAGTCCCGATTGAATATTGAATTCCGATGATTATATGTGCTTTCTCGAAACTAATAAGGTCCCACAGTTGTTGTAGATAGGATTTAGCTCGGACGAGTAATCCTATTGATCATGTCATAAAAAGGATTTATCCTGGATAGGTAATCCTGATATAATACCTCTCCAGTATACGTTACGATTAGGGTTTAGCCTGGACTGGTAATCTTAAGTGAGCTCTTTAAGCATATGTTATATCAAGGATTTATCTTGGACTGGTAATCCTGTTATATGATATGTGACTTGAGAGCGTGTTCCTTGGTTAAGTGCCCTAAGGGGTACCCTCGAATAAGAATTAATGGACTATTGAATTGTACACCCCCAGTGTACCACTTGAGTATTCATTGAAATTTCAATGATTCGATGGATAAAACTCTTGACATGGCATGAGAATTATGAGGTGAAATGATAATGTCTTGAAAGAATAATGTATGATGAGGTCATCTATCCTTACTTGATGTATATGTAAACTTTGTGACTAACATGTTTTATTGGATGCATGTGTTTAGGCAATTTTACCAAATGATGGAAAACTTGTTATTGTATGCTTAGATTTAATAAACGGGATACGAACTTACTAAGCACGTAATGCTCACTCCGTTTTATTTTTCCTTTGTTGTATAGTGCTTGGAAGCTCGCGAGGGTTAGAGATCACTAGAGCATCGTCACACAATCAACTAGTCATTTTGGGTATACATAGTAAAATAATTTTGGTATGATGGCAAGTATAGGACAACTTGACCATTAATAGCTTGACAATGATGTTTTGTAACCTAGCCATTGGAATGGCTAGTAATGGCTTATTTTGGTATGATTAAGTAGGTTATTATGATATATATATTCATATGTGTTATGTTAAGTACATGTGGTCAAATGATGTTATTGCCTAGTAAATCCAAGGTAAGATTGTAAACATGTATGCATGTGATGATGTGTCATGTTGAATGACGGGAATTGCCTAATTTGAATGCTTGAAATGGTTGCTATTGGATGTGTGTTTCAAGTGCAGTTCTTGGGTGAAATTTTGGGTGAGAAATGAAGCTAGAAATGGCTTCATTTTGTCCACACGGGCAGACACACAGGCGTGTGTCTAGACCGTATGTGACACACGGCCTGGTAACATGGGCATGTGGTTAGGCCTTGTGTCCCCTGCACCTTAATTTTGAGAAACAAAATGCTCAGAATTGAGCACACAGGCAGAGACATGGACGTGTGTCTCAGCCGTATGTGCCACACGGCCTAGAACACGGGCGTGTGTCTTGGCCGTGTAAAACATGCATCTAATTTTAAATTGAATTAAGTAACCACACGGTAGCACACGGGCGTGTGGCTTGGCCGTGTGCACAAGTTAGAGAGTTACACAGGGCCGAACAAGGCCTGTGCCACGGTCGTGTCCCAAGGTCACACGGGCTTGTCCCTTAGACCACATGGGTGTGTGAGCCCTGCACATTGGAAAATTTTTGGAATTTTGTGATAAATTCTTAGAGGTTTCGATTAAGTCTCGACTCGTTTCTAATGCTAGTATAAGGCCTCGAGGGTCTAGTTAAGGGATGTCTTGAATAATCTCGATAAATGACTAGTAATTTACATAAAATTTTTGAAAAATGTTATAAATGATTTGGTAATGCTTCAAAACCCTGTTTTGATGACGAATACAGGTCAGAGGTGTTACATTTAGTGGTATCAGAGCTACGATTTAGCCGATTCTTGGATTTGACATAGCAAGCATGAATTTAGCTGTGCCATTTTATAAATTATGATAGGGTGATGACTCCTGATCATTTTAAATGTGTTTTTCATATACTAATGTCATCCAACCAAGCTAAAGCTAAATCTGAGGAAGCTGAGAGCAATGCTTCAGCTTTAGTTCAAAGAGTTGTGTCTGCATCTGGTAGTGAAAGGCCCATTCTGAGGGACGAAATGAGGAGGTGAAACAAGCCTTCTTTCAAATGATGAATGAATGGTTTACCGAGTATCTAAGAACAAATCCTGTTATACAACGACCTCCTCCACCTGCTCCTCAATCCATTCCTGAGGTCCCAAAGGGTGCTGAACCTGCTAGAATTGGTAAGCCTCCGATAGATAAAATCTGCAAACATGGGGCGGAAGAATTTAGAGCTACTGTAGATGATGATCCGGAAAAAGCTGAGTTTTGATGTTTTTGATGAATTGTCTCGTATACCTACTGAATGTTTAAATTGTAGTATCTCTACTAAAGGATACAACTTATCATTAGTGGAATACCATAACTTCAGTGGTACCGAGAGAAAATGTTACATGGGAATTCTTCCAAGCTGAATTCAGGAAGAAATATGTTAGTTAAAGATTTTTGGACCAGAAAAAGAACGAATTTTTTGAACTCAAATAAGGAAACACGAATGTATCCGAATATGAACGGGAATTTGTTCAGTTGAGCAAATATGCTAAAGAATGAGTTCTAACCGAGGCTGAGATGTGTAAATGTTTTGAAGAAGGTTTAAACGAAGAGATCAAATTGTTGATTGGAATTCTCGAAATAAGGGAATTTATGGTGTTAGCCGGTTGAGCCCTAAAAGTTGAGGAATTGAGTAAAGAAAAAAAGACAAGCCGAAAGAGAGGCTCGAGTTTTTGGAAAAAGAACCATGAGTAAGACACAGTCATTTGCTTCTAAGAAATTAAAGAAGTATTATGATCGTGTTACCACCTCTATGAGATATTTTGGAAGAGAGTAGGGCTCTAAATGTTCTAACCCGAGGTCTTCATCTTCGTCTATGACCAATGTTGGTAGTGTTGGTAATCCCAAATCAAAATGTAAACCAAATTTCATCATGAGGAATGTCGATTTAGAAGTGGAGCTTGTTTTGGACATGGTTCACTGGAGCATTTTCTTAGAGATTGTCCAGAATGAGTTGAAAAGGAGATAGAATTAGCTCTAAAGCTGAGTAATCCTGTCTCGAGGGGAAGACCACCCCGCCATCCCGACAATGTTGGTGGTAGTCGAGGTACTACCAAGAATACAATAGTTAGATCTAGGCACGAGCACCTATAAGAACATATGCTATTCGTGCTAGAAAAGATACCTCTGCACCAGACATCATTACTGGTATATTTTGTCTACTTGATACTGATATTACTGCATTGATTAATCTTGGTTCCACACATTCATACATATGCACTAATTAGTGACTGTTAAAAATTTACCTGTTGAATTCACTAAATTTGTGGTTAAAGTTTCAAACCCACTAGGCCAGTGTGTTATGGTAGATAAAGTTCGTAAGAACTGTCCATTGATGGTAAAAGGTTATTGCTTTTCGACTAAGTTGATGTTATTGCCATTTGATGAATTTGATGTGATATTGGAAATGGATTGGTTAACCCGATATGATGCAGTGGTGAATTGTAAATAAAAATATATTATATTGAAATGTGAAAAATGGTGAATTACTCCATGTTGAATCTGATAAACTGGATGGATTACCTAATTTGTTTTCATCAATATCATCACAGAAATATGTCAGAAAAGGTTATGACACTTATCTTGCATATGTGTTGGATACTAAAGTGTTTAAGTCAAAGATTTAGTCAGTGCCGGTTGTATGTGAATTTCCTGATGTATTTCCAAAAGAATTACCTGGTTTACCATCTGGTAGAGAAGTAGAATTCTCCATAGATCTTGTTCCGAGAATGACACCGATATCCATAGCACCTTACAAAATGTCTCCTACTGAATTGAAAGAGCTAAAAGTATAGTTGCAAGAGTTGATTGACAGAGGTTTTGCTCGACCTAGTTTCTCACCTTGGGGTGCACCGATTCTATTTTTAAAAAAGAAAGATGGATCGTTGAGGCTGTGTATTGATTATAGACAGCTCAACAAAGTTACAATAAAGAAAAAATATCCTTTGCCTTGTATTGATGACTTATTTGACCAGTTAAAGTGTGCCACTGTATTTTCGAAGATTGGTCTCTGTTCTGGTTACTATCAACTATGAGTAAAAGATTCAGATGTACCAAAGACAACTTTTAGAACCAAGTATGGACACTATGAGTTTCTTGTGATGCCATTCGGCTTGACAAATGAGCCTGCAGTGTTTATGGATTTGATGAATAGAATTTTCAGCCTATATTTGGACAGGTTTGTGGTGGTATTTATCGATGATATTTTGGTTTAGTCCTAAGATTAAAATGAACATGCTGAGCATTTGAGAATAGTGTTGCAAACTTTGTTAGAGAAACAATTGTATGCCAAATTCAGCATATGTGAATTTTGGCTATAGGAAGTTAGTTTTCTTGGGCATATAGTATCTACTGAAGGTGTTAGAGTAGACTCGAATAAAATTTTAGCCATTGTTAATTGGAAGCCACCGAAAAATGTGTCTGAAGTCTAAAGTTTTCTGGGACTAGCTGGTTACTATCGGAGATTTGTAAAAAGTTTTTCAAAGATAGCTTCTCTGATGACTCATTTACTATAGAAAGATGTAAAGTTTGAGTGGACTGACAAATGCCAGTAGAGTTTTGACAGATTAAAGGCTTTATTGACAGAAGCACCTCTGTTAGTCCAGCATGAATCGGGTAAGGAATTTGTAGTTTATAGTGATGCATTATTGAATGATTTAGGCTGTGTTTTGATGCAAGAAGGTAAAGTAGTAACCTATGCTTCAAAATAGCTAAAGCCACATGAAAAGAACTACCCGACACATGATCTCGAACTAGCAGCCATACTGTTTGAATTGAAAATCTGGCAACATTACTTATTTGGTGAAAAATGTCACATATTCACTGATCATAAAATTTTAAAATATTTGATGTCACAGAAAGATTTAAATTTTAGACAGTGCAAGTGGCTTGAATTGCTGAAAGATCATGACCTTGTTATTGACTACCATCTGAGAAAAGCCAACGTATTAGCCGACGTTTTTAGCAGAAAATCCCTGTATTCTTTGCGAGCAATGAATACCTAAATATCATTGTCTAATGATGGTTCAATCATAGCTGAGTTAAAAGCTAGACCGATGTTTTTGCAACAGATCTCTAAAGCTCAAAAAAATGATAGTAAGTTGCAAGCAAAATAGATACAAAGTGAATTGACTCCTGACCCAAAATTTTAGATTGGGACTGATGGTTGTTTATTATTCAGAGACATATTATGTGTACCGAAAAGTTCAGACCTCGTACAGAAGATTTTGAATGAAGTTGACCATGGTAACATGTTTATTCATCCTGGTAGGAATAAAGTGTATAATGATTTGAAAAAGATGTATTGGTGGCCAGGAATGAAATGTGATATTTCCGAGTTCGTATCTAAATGTTTGATATGTCAGCAGGTAAAAGCTGAACACCAGTTACCTTCTGGACTATTACAGCTGGTTGCGATACCGGAATGGGAATCGTAAAGAATTACTATGGACTTTGTAACGGGATTACCCTTGTCTCCAATGAAGAAAGATGCCATTTGGGTAATTGTTGATTGGTTGACAAAGTCTGCACACTTTATTTCAATACATATGGATTATTCCTTGGATAGATTGGCTGAATTATATGTTTTTGAGGTTGCCAGATTGCATGGAGTGCCTATCTCCATTATTTCAGATAGAGATCCTCGATACATCTCGATTCTAGAGCAAATGCAAGAAGCTCTGGGTACTCAGTTACACTTTAGCACTGCATTTCATCCCCAGGCAGATGGTCAATTTGAACTGGTAATACATATCTTGGAAGATATGCTTCGATGTTGTATACTTTAGTTTGAAGGTAACTAGGAAAAGTATTTGCCTTTGGTTGAATTTGCTTATAATAACAGTTATCAGTCTATGTGACAGCCTTAAAACGACCCTAGTCGAAATGTGGTTTCGGGACCACAAAACCAAGGCATAAAAATAATTTAATATTTATTTTATTGCCTATAATGTGTGTTAACTCATGTGTGATATTTTTTATGCTTTGATTTAGAATTATAGATGTGAATTTCACTAGAAAGGACCTAGTAATAAACTTTGAAAGTATGAGGGGAAATGTGTGATGACTAATTAAAGGATGCATGCAAAACAATGGACTTGCTGTCAAATTTCCCCCCCCCCCATAGCTAGTGGCCGGCCATGACAAGGATTTATGGGCAAAAATCATGTCATGAAACATGTTTGGTAAATGGGTTATGATGGAAAGAATAAAATAAGGGGTATGGAATAAACAATTAATGTTAGTAGATGAGAAACAAAAAAAAAAAGTGTCCATCTTCCTCCATAGCTTGGCCGAATGTCCTAAAGGAAGAAAGAAAAAAATTTTGTTCATCTCTTTTCACTCTCTTGTTGGCCGAAAATACTAAGGTTAAGGAAGGAGTTTTGCTTCATACTTGGTTTGGAAGAGGATTAGGAAGAGGTTGGCTAAACTTGCATCAAGATTAAGGTATGTTTGAGGTTCATGCATGTTTTTAGTTGCTAGCTTAATGTTCTTGTTAGCCCATGGTTCAAATCCTTGTTATGTCATGGGAATGAAATTCGGCCAAAGTGAATGTGGTGTTAATGCCATTGCATGTTAAATAACAAGCTTGAAAGTGATACATGTGATGGAGGATTGAAGATTCTTAGATTTTCTTTTAGCATTTTTTGAATGAGATACTAAGTTCTTTGTTTCACCATGACCAAATTGAAATGGTGTGGTGTTGTGGTATTCGGCCATGATATATCCATAAGTATAATTCATGCATGTTGCATGGTAAGTAAGATTTAAGCTTTGGAAATGTGTATATATTTGGATATAAGCCACTTGAGAATTCGGCCCTTGCACCTACATGAATATATGTTTGCACATGATGGATTGGTATGACATATATACTAATTCAAAGTGTATATTTGCTTGTGATGATGTGTTGATTATGAAGTAAATAAGAGATGTGCAATGAATTACGATATGTAATGTGTTAGTAGTAAAATGTATGCTGTTTTTTTTTTTGTGTGGTATTAAGTGTATATTCGGCCACATGAGGGGTAATTAGTGTGCATGCATTCGGTTTGAGGCAAGCATATTGATGCCTATTCTTGGCTTAGAAAATTCGGCTAAGAGGAATATTAACTAATGTGTTGAGTTCGATTTATGATTTCGTACATATACAACTTTGATGCCTAATGTATATAAGGGCCAAGTACTTTGAACTTCACGTTGATGTTTGAATGTATTGAATTGCTTGTTGTGATGTAAAAATGTGCATGACCATTGTGTATTTGAGCTAAAGGATGGCCATATGACCATTTACACTCCTTGTCATATTCGCCATAAGCTATCATGATGAGATTTTAATAAGTTAAATTTGTGTAAATTAGCTCAAGAGCAAAGGGAGCTAAATCCGATAAAGGGAAGGAAAAAGTAGTTGAATAGCCGTCGAAATCGCTCGACAACATCCAAGGTAAGTCTTGAGTGATGACCCTACTTGAATTATATCAAAATTATGCTCCTTGTTTGTGTGGCCATTGAGCCGAAATAGTAAAGGTTGATAGATATTTTGTGTTAGAGCTTTAGTAACGAAAATGAACTATGGACGTGTCTTGAATATTGATATATATGTAAGTGAACATTGGAAATATATCAGGCTAAGACCGAAGGCATTCGTGCGAGTTGATATATCCGGGCTAAGACCGAAGGCATTCGTGCGAGTTGATATATCCGGGCTAAGACCAAGGCATTCGTGCGAGTTGATATATCCGGGCTAAGACCAAGGCCTTTGTGCAAGTCACCAAATCCGGGTTATGACCAAGGCAATCGTCTGATCGCTATATCCGGTTAAATCCGAAAGTATGTGATTCGAAGTGAGCAATCTTGCTGTGAAAATTTCAGCTTATACACTTGTGAAAATTCCAGCAATGAGGTATGTTTGTATGTGCTTGTACTAATTGAATTCTTACAAGTAAGTATGCACTAAGTTGATAAACGAGCTACCGGCCTTGGGCTAAGTTGTTCTTTTGTGTATGAACATAAGGGTCGGTGATGTGAAATAAGTATGAGTATGGGAATGTGAATTAGTAAAGTGGTTTAATTAGCCATGTGAATAAAATACCTTAGTCAAAGCTGATTTCATTGCTTGAGACTTACTAAGCATTAAAATGCTTACCCGTTGCTTTGGCTCTCTGTTTTATAGGTTTCGCTCGTTAGCTATCGGATTCGGGATCAAAGAAGTCAAGTCATCCACACTATCGAAGCCCCATTTTGGTACAAATTTTGGTTGAACTTTGAAATGGCATGTATAGGACCATCCTTTGTTGAAGGTCATGTACCTTCCGGTTTGTGTAAACTTGGATAGCCATGCGAAAATGGCTTATATACGTTTTAGCATAGAACTATAATCGTTTGTATGTTGACCCTTATGAGGTATGGAATTATTTTGAAACGATTAGCCATTGGAATGGTTAATCATGATCACGCTTTGTGCTATGTATGTAAAAGGGCCAATTGAATCTGGAAAGTATGAAATAGGTAAAGCCTACTAAAGGCAGATGCTGACAGCAGCAGTGACGTGGATGTGAAAAATCACTAAAAATAGTAGGAATGGTATTAAATAGCAAATAAATTATGTAAGTGTACCTTGATGAATCTACTTTCATATGGAAGAAACGAAATGGTCATATGAGTTATAAGTTAACAGATTTTAAAGTTCTTGTGAAATAGGGCCAGAACGGTTTCTGGATCCCTGTTCCAACTTTGGAAAATCATTGTAAATTAACCAGAGATAATTAGGAGTCATTCCATATATGTGTAGATTCCTCTCTGAGTCTAGTTTCTATAGAAACAAACGGCATTAGTATTGAAGCCCTGTACAGGGAGATATCCAATTCGTAACGCACAAAGGTCAGTGTAGTCGATCCCTACAACAGGCGAGACTTTAACTAATAAACTGTACTAATTGGCTCGACCAAAATTCTAGAAAAAATATGTAGATGGACATATGAGTCTAGTTTCAGGAAAAATTTACGGAACTGATTTTCGAGTTGTAAAACTCAAGTTATGAATTTTGGAGCGACTAGTACTCAGATTGGCAGCTTGTCTGAAAATTGTCAATAAGTGGGTTGAAGTGCAGTTAACACCTCGCGTTCGACTCGTGACGGTCTCGGGTTCGGGTGTTACAATTTTATTGGTATCGAGCCAGGTTTAGTCGATTCTAGGACTACCGTAATGCGTTTGGGGTCTAGCTATACATGCCATTTTATGTGATTATATGATAGTGTGGTGATTTCGGCGTTTGAACTTGTGTTTATTTATAGTAATGGATCCGATCCCAACCGAAGCGATAGCTGATGATGTGGAGAGTGTGGCGCTGCTCCGACAAGGGACAGCGCGGCGGACTCTCAACCTGTTGCTAGCAATCCGAATGACGAGGCTAGACAAGCCTTTTATAGCGTGATGAATGATTGGTTCAACCAATACATTCGAACTAATACGGTGTTCCACAACCTCCATTCCCAACAAACACACCCCGCACCTACAATGCCTCCGTAATTGACCAAATAAGGTCGAATAAGCCCCAGTTGATAGAATCCAAAACATGGGGCTACTGAATTTAAAGCTACGGATAGTGATGATGCCGAGCAAGCGAATTTTGGTTGGACAACACGATCCGGTACTCGATGAGCTATCTTGTACACCCGATGAATGCCTAAAGTGTACCATCTCCTTGCTACGTGATTACGCCTACTATTGGTGGAGTACTCGACTTGTTGTGCCCCGCGAACAAGTAACTTGGGAGTTCTTCCAAACCGAGTTTCGAAAAAGTATATCGATCGAGATTTATGGACCAAAAACGAAAGGAATTTCTCGAACTTAAACAAGGTTCCATGTCGGTTCTCGACTATGAACGAAAATTCGTGAGGCTTAGCCAGATGCGCGAGAATGCATTTCTTGAAGTGTGATGTGTAAACGCTCAAGATGGACTGAATGATGAGATAAAGCCGTATGTTGGCATTTTGGAAATCAGAGTTTGTGACTCTCGTCGAGCGAGCGATGCAAAGCCGAGGAGTTTAGTATGGAGAAAAGGAAAGCGGAAGCGGGAGCAAGGGAGTTTCAGAAGAGGTATTCGGGAAGCCCTTCCAACAGTCATCAAAGAAACTTAGAGATGGCTTAGGCCGATCTAGAGACACCGGGCTTTTCTAGACGAGATCGCGATCGACCCCGTGACCACACGAATCACTTGATCGCCAGAGTGGGAATGATCGACGAGAGAGGACGGAGTGCCGATGTTGTGGCAAATGGCATTTTGGAAGGCTGTAGATTCCGTGACCGCTCTGTTACAAGTGTGGATCAGTTGACCACTTCATTAAAGATTGCCCGAGGTTGTGCGAGCAGAATGTAGATCGGAGTGGGAAACCGGTACTACCACCGCTCGAGGTAGACCATCCGGAAATACGGGCAAGGCTAGTGGTGGTCGAGAGGATCTAGAGATCTTGCGACCAGATCCGAGGCTCGCGCTCCAGCTAGGACTTATGCTATCTGGCATACGCCGAGGATGCCTCCTCGCCGGATGTTATTGGTACTTTCACTCTCTTTGATACTAATGTGATTGCTTTGATTGACCTGGTTCTACTCATTCTTATATATCGAAACCTTAGCATCCAAGAAGACTTTGCCTATTGAGTCTCTTGAGTTCGTAATTCGGTGTCAAATCCTTTGGGTCGTTATGTGCTTGGTCGACAAAGTGTGTAAGAAATGCCCCTAGTAATTCGAGGTACTGTTTTCCGCGGACTTGATGCTTTTGCCGTTCGATGAATTTGATGTTATTCTTGGGTTGGATTGGTTGACCGTGCATGATGCGGTTGTGAATTGCAAAAGCAAGACTATTGATTTGAGATCGCAAACAACGAGATGATCCGAGTTGAGTCTACGAACTTGAAGGGGTTGCCACCGTAATATCATCAATGTTGGCCCGAAATATGTAAGAAAAGGGTGTGAAGCATACCTTGCGTATGTACTTGATGATAAGGAGTTAGGAATAGAACCCAAATCTGCGGTGGTTTGTGAATACCGGACGTTTTCGAAGAATTGCCGGGTTTGCCACTGTTCGGAGATAGAGTTTGGCATTGAGCTTGTACAGGACCACACCGATTTCGATAGCTCCATATCGTATGGCACCAACGGAATTAAAGGAGTTGAAAGCTTCGGTTGCAAGAGTTGATGGATAGAGGTTTTGCTCGCCCGAGTTTTCACCTTAGGGTGCACCGGTGTTGTTTGTGAAAAGAAGGACGGAACCATGAGGTTGTGCATCGACTATCGTCGACAATAAAGTGACAATAAAGAACAAGTATCCGTTACCACGTATCGATGATTTGTTCGATCAATTGAAGGAGCCTCGGTGTTCTCAAAAATAGATTTGAGATCGGGCTATTATCGATTCTTGAATCCGAGATTCGGACATACCCAAAACCGCCTTGAGCGAGATATGGTCACTCGAGTTCTTAGTGATGCCGTTTGGGCTCACTAATGCCCTACGGTATTTATGGATTTGATGAATCGGATCTTGGATCATATTTGGATCGGTTCGTAGTTGTGTTCATCGACGACATCTTGGTCTATTCAAGAGATGAGACCGAACATGCGAGCACCGAGATTAGTGTTGCAAATTTTACGGGATAAGCGGTTATATGCTAAGTTTAGCAAGTGTGAGTTACGGTTAAGAGAGGTTAGCTTCTTGGGTCACGTGGTATCTCGCCGGGTATTCGAGTCGACCCAAGCAAAATTTCAGCCATACTTAACTGAAACCTCCAAGAAATATTCTTGAGGTTCGAGCTTTTTGGGACTTGCGGTTACTACCGACGGTTTGTAAAAGGATTCTCGATGATAGCCACACCCATGACGAAACCGCTTGAAAAGATGTCAAGTTTGAATGGACGGAAAAGTGTCGAAAAGTTTTGACCAATTGAAAACTCATTTGACGGAAGCTCGATACTAAATACGGCCCGAATCGGCAAAGAGTTTGTCATCTATAGTGACGCCTCCCTACTTGGGTTAGGTTGCGTATTGATGCAAGAAGGTCGAGTTGTGGCCTATCGTCGAGACAATTAAAGCCACATGAGAAAAATTATCCGACCCATGATCTCGAATTGGTCGCCATCGTATTCGCCTTAAAGATATGGCGACATTACTTATTTGGTGAGAAGTGCCATGTGTATTCGGATCACAAAAGTCTCAAATATTTGATGACTCAAAGAGACTTAAATCTGCGACAAAGACGTTGGCTCGAGTGTTAAAGGATTATGAGTGGTCATTGACTATCACCGGGAAAGGCTAATGTGGTTGCGGATGCCTTAAGCGGAAATCACTTTGTTTGCTTCTGACGATGAATGTACACTTGTCTATCCTACCCGACAATGTGTTAGTAGCAATTAACAGCCAAACCATTGTTGACTCATCAAATTCGTGAAGCTCGAGAAAGTTGATGAGGAGTTGCGTGCAAAAGCGGGCCGAGAGTGTTACGAACAAGGAATCGGAGTTTCAAATTGATGATGACGATTGTTTGAGGTTCGAAGTCGTTTGTGTGTTCCAAAGAATTGAACTTATTTCGATAATTCGAACGAAGCTCATTGTAGCCGAATGGCAATCCACCCGGAGTCGAAGATGTACAATGAGTTGAAACGTCGGTTTTGGTGGCATGGTATGAAACGAGACATCTCCGACTTTGTTGCAAGATGTTTAATATGTCAACAAGTGAAAGCGGAGCATCAAGTGCCTTGAGGTTACTTGACCGATCACGATACCCGAGTGGAAATGGGATCGAGTCACAATGGACTTTATGTCCGGATTGCCGTTGTCGACAAGTAAGAAGGATACAATTTGGGTTATTATTGATAGGTGACTAAGTCGGCTCACTTTATCCTGTGCGTATGGATTTTCATTGGATAAACTAGCTGAATTATGCGTTTCTCGATTGTGAGATTACACGGGTACCGATTTACATTGTGTCGGATAGAGATCCGAGGTTCACCTCGCGATTTTGGAAGAAATTACAAGAAGCATTGGGCACCAAGTTGCATTTCAGACCGCCTTTCACCCCCAAACCGATGGTCAATCCGAGCGTATAATTCGGATACTTGAGGATATGTTGAGATGTTGCATCCTCGAGTTCGATGGTTCGTGGGAGCGGTACCTACCTTTGATTGAATTAAACACAACAATAGTTTTCAATCAAGTATTAAGATGGCGCCTTACGAGGCTTTGTGCGGGCATAAATGCCGTACACCATTGTTTTGGACCGAGCTCGGTGAGAACAAAATTTTGGAGTGGATTTGATTAAAGATCTTGAAGAAAAGTAAAAGTAATCCGTGAAAATCGAAGATAGCCTCCGATCGTCGAAATCGTATGCGGATTTGAAACGAAAGGACATTGAGTATCGGTGGGAGATAAAGTGTTTCTTAAAGTTTCGCCGTGGAAAAGATACTCAGATTCGGTAGTAAGGGCAAGTTGAGCCGAGATTCATTGGGCGTCTGAAATCTCCGAACGAGTTGGCCCGATTCGTATCGTTTGATCTTGCCCCTGAACTTGAAAAGATTCTAGCGTCTTCCATGTTTCAATGCTTGACGCTATAGATCGATCCGTCGCACGTAATTAGTCCATCGAGGTTGAAATTCAAGCCGATATGAGTTATGAAGAAGAACCGATTCGTATGCTAGCTCGTGAAATGAAAGAGTTGCGAAACAAAAAGGTTCCGCTAGTGAAAGTGTTATGGCTCAAACACGGGATAGAAGAAGCTACTTGGGAACCCGAGAACTCTATGAAAGAGCAATATCCAAACCTATTTACGGTAAGATTTTCGGGGCGAAAATTTCTAAAGTGGGGAGAGTTGTGACAGCCTTAAAACGACCCTAGTCGAAATGTGGTTTCGGGACCACAAAACCAAGGCATAAAATAATTTAATATTTATTTTATTGCCTATAATGTGTTTAACTCATGTGTGATATTTTTATGCTTTGATTTAGAATTATAGATGTGAATTTCACTAGAAAGGACCTAGTAATAAACTTTGAAAGTATGAGGGGAAATGTGTGATGACTAATTAAAGGATGCATGCAAAACAATGGACTTGCATGTCAAATTTCCCCCATAGCTAGTGGCCGCCATGACAAGGATTTATGGGCAAAAATCATGTCATGAAACATGTTTAGTAAATGGGTTATGATGGAAAGAATAAAATAAGGGTATGGAATAAACAATTAATGTTAGTAGATGAGAAACAAAAAAAAAGTGTCCATCTTCCTCCATAGCTTGGCGAATGTCCTAAAGGAAGAAAGAAAAATTTTGTTCATCTCTTTTCACTCTCTTGTTGGCCGAAAATACTAAGGTTAAGGAAGGAGTTTTGCTTCATACTTGGTTTGGAAGAGGATTAGGAAGAGGTTGGCTAAACTTGCATCAAGATTAAGGTATGTTTGAGGTTCATGCATGTTTTTAGTTGCTAGCTTAATGTTCTTGTTAGCCCATGGTTCAAATCCTTGTTATGTCATGGGAATGAAATTCGGCCAAAGTGAATGTGGTGTTAATGCCATTGCATGTTAAATAACAAGCTTGAAAGTGATACATGTGATGGAGGATTGAAGATTCTTAGATTTTCTTTTAGCATTTTTTGAATGAGATACTAAGTTCTTTGTTTCACCATGACCAAATTGAAATGGTGTGGTGTTGTGGTATTCGCCATGATATATCCATAAGTATAATTCATGCATGTTGCATGGTAAGTAAGATTTAAGCTTTGGAAATGTGTATATATTTGGATATAAGCCACTTGAGAATTCGACCCTTGCACCTACATGAATATATGTTTGCACATGATGGATTGGTATGACATATATACTAATTCAAAGTGTATATTTGCTTGTGATGATGTGTTGATTATGAAGTAAATAAGAGATGTGCAATGAATTACGATATGTAATGTGTTAGTAGTAAAATGTATGCTGTTTTTTTTTTGTGTGGTATTAAGTGTATATTCGGCCACATGAGGGGTAATTAGTGTGCATGCATTCGGTTTGAGGCAAGCATATTGATGCCTATTCTTGGCTTAGAAAATTGCTAAGAGGAATATTAACTAATGTGTTGAGTTCGATTTATGATTTCGTACATATACAACTTTGATGCCTAATGTATATAAGGGCCAAGTACTTTGAACTTCACGTTGATGTTTGAATGTATTGAATTGCTTGTTGTGATGTAAAAATGTGCATGACCATTGTGTATTTGAGCTAAAGGATGGCCATATGACCATTTACACTCCTTGTCATATTCGGCCATAAGCTATCATGATGAGATTTTAATAAGTTAAATTTGTGTAAATTAGCTCAAGAGCAAAGGGAGCTAAATCCGATAAAGGGAAGGAAAAAGTAGTTGAATAGCCGTCGAAATCGCTCGACAACATCCAAGGTAAGTCTTGAGTGATGACCCTACTTGAATTATATCAAAATTATGCTCCTTGTTTGTGTGGCCATTGAGCCGAAATAGTAAAGGTTGATAGATATTTTGTGTTAGAGCTTTAATGTGAAAATGAACTATGGACGTGTCTTGAATATTGATATATATGTAAGTGAACATTGGAAATATATCCGGGCTAAGACCGAAGGCATTCGTGCGAGTTGATATATCCGGGCTAAGACCGAAGGCATTCGTGCGAGTTGATATATCCGGGCTAAGACCGAAGGCCTTTGTGCAAGTCACCAAATCCGGGTTATGACCGAAGGCAATCGTCTGATCGCTATATCCGGTTAAATCCGAAAGTATGTGATTCGAAGTGAGCAATCTTGCTGTGAAAATTTCAGCTTATACACTTGTGAAAATTCCAGCAATGAGGTATGTTTGTATGTGCTTGTACTAATTGAATTCTTACAAGTAAGTATCGCTAAGTTGATAAACGAGCTACCGGCCTTGGGCTAAGTTGTTCTTTTGTGTATGAACATAAGGGTCGGTGATGTGAAATAAGTATGAGTATGGGAATGTGAATTAGTAAAGTGGTTTAATTAGCCATGTGAATAAAATACCTTAGTCAAAGCTGATTTCATTGCTTGAGACTTACTAAGCATTAAAATGCTTACCCGTTGCTTTGGCTCTCTGTTTTATAGGTTTCGCTCGTTAGCTATCGGATTCGGGATCAAAGAAGTCAAGTCATCCACACTATCGAAGCCCCATTTTGGTACAAATTTTGGTTGAACTTTGAAATGGCATGTATAGGACCATCCTTTGTTGAAGGTCATGTACCTTCCGGTTTGTGTAAACTTGGATAGCCATGCGAAAATGGCTTATATCGTTTTAGCATAGAACTATAATCGTTTGTATGTTGACCCTTATGAGGTATGGAATTATTTTGAAACGATTAGCCATTGGAATGGTTAATCATGATCACGCTTTGTGCTATGTATGTAAAAGGGCCAATTGAATCTGGAAAGTATGAAATAGGTAAAGCCTACTAAAGGCAGATGCTGACAGCAGCAGTGACGTGGATGTGAAAAATCACTAAAAATAGTAGGAATGGTATTAAATAGCAAATAAATTATGTAAGTGTACCTTGATGAATCTACTTTCATATGGAAGAAACGAAATGGTCATATGAGTTATAAGTTAACAGATTTTAAAGTTCTTGTGAAATAGGGCCAGAACGGTTTCTGGATCCCCTGTTCCAACTTTGGAAAATCATTGTAAATTAACCAGAGATAATTAGGAGTCATTCCATATATGTGTAGATTCCTCTCTGAGTCTAGTTTCTATAGAAACAAACGGCATTAGTATTGAAGCCCTGTACAGGGAGATATCCAATTCGTAACGCACAAAGGTCAGTGTAGTCGATCCCTACAACAGGCGAGACTTTAACTAATAAACTGTACTAATTGGCTCGACCAAAAATTCTAGAAAAAAATATGTAGATGGACATATGAGTCTAGTTTCAGGAAAAATTTACGGAACTGATTTTCGAGTTGTAAAACTCAAGTTATGAATTTTGGAGCGACTAGTACTCAGATTGGCAGCTTGTCTGAAAATTGTCAATAAGTGGGTTGAAGTCTGTTAACACCTCGCGTTCGACTCCGGCGACGGTCTCGGGTTCGGGGTGTTACAGTCTAGTATCAAGATGGAACCGTATGAAGCTTTGTATGGTCGCAAATGTATAACTCCATTGTATTGGATAGAACTCAGTGAGAAAAAGTTACACTGAGTTGACTTAGTCTGTGAAACCGAGGAAAAAATGAAAGTAATTCGGGACAGTTTGAAAGCAGCATTTGATCGTCAAAAGTCCTACGCTGATTTGAAGTGAAAAGAAATAGAATTTCAAGTTGATGACAAAGTATTCTTGAAAGTGTCACCTTGGAAGAAAGTTCTCCATTTTGGTCGTAAAAGAAAACTGAGTCCATAGTTCATTAAACCATATGAGATTACAGAAAGAATTGGACCGGTTACTTATCGGTTGGCTTTGCCACCAGAACTTGATCGGATTCATAATGTTTTTCATGTGTCTATGCTACAGCAGTATCGATCCGATCCTTCACATGTAATCTCTCCGACAGAGGTCGAGATTCAGCCTGATATGAGATATAGTGAAGAACAGATCAAAATCTTAGCTAAGAAAACAAAAAAGTTAAGAAATAAAAAGGTAGCTTTAGTGAAAGTTCTTTGGCAACGACATGGCATAGAGGAAGCTACTTGGGAGCCGGAGGATGCCATGAGGAAGTAATGCCCGAACCTTTTTACTGGTAAGATTTTCGAGGACAAAAATCCTTAAGGGGGAGAGTTGTAACAGCCCATTTTTCAGTGAAAGCAGAACAATGGTTTCGGGACCACAAATCCAACCCAAAAATAAGGTTTATTTTTATTTCATTATATGGTCCGTATTATAATAGGCATGCCTTGTGAAAATTTTGATATGAAAATTTTATCGATTAAGTGTTTAATTACGAGAAAGACTAAATCGCATAAAATGTGAAAGTTGAATTCTAGTAGCTATAAGGATTAAATAGCTATGGAATTCAAATCCAGAGATCCTTATATGGTAACTAGACCATTAAAGAAAAGTATGTAGATTCTTGGTGACTCATCCATGGAAATATAGAAAAAGCGCGAGGACTAAATTGGAAATTACAAAATACTTAATTAATTAAAAGATGAAAAGAAAATATCATCTTATTTTCTCATCATCTTCAACCTAAAAACACATGGAAGCCCTAGGAGAGAGAGAAGAAATTTTCAAGGCCTAATTGGGTAAGTTTTCTTGTCCTGTTTTTAGTAATTTTGATATTTTTGAAATTAGGATAGCTAAATCTCTCTATTTGAGGGATTAATTTGAGAAGTTATCAAAGTATGGAAAATCGGTCAAGGACGGATATGCTGAAAATTAGAAATTTATGGTAGAAAATGAAAGGTTGTTGATAGATAAACAACTTTCACAAAGTGATTTTTTATGGAAACATGATTTAGGGTTTAAAATGTAAAGTTGTAAAATTTGATGAAAAATTCTAAATTTTTATGAATACATGTGCTATAAATTTTGTAATGGGGTTTTGGTTAGGCTTGGAATAGGGAGTAAATTGCACAAGTTTCATTTTTTGAGCTTAGGGACGAAATTAGAATTTATGGAAAAGTTAGGGACAAAATGGTAATTTTTTCTAGAACATAAATTGAGTCAAAATAAATATGAAATGTGTGAAATTAATGGTTAAATTCATTTATATAGATCCGTACAACACTAATTCGAGGTTAGATCGAGGAAAAGAAAAGGTTTTGAATTAGTAGATTTCTAACGCGAACAAGTGTCAAGTTAGGTTCGTGTAACCTAATTGAGTATGTAAATATGTTGAAATTGAATGTTGTGATTGTATGAAATGTTTTTATCATTTGATGTGAAGTATTTGATTTGTATAAAGAAAAATTGAATACATGCTTGAAATTATGAAAAGGATTAAATACCAATTGAATATTAAATTCCGATGATTATATACGCTTTCCTGGAACTAATAAGGTTACGATTAGGGTTTAGCCTGGACTGGTAATCCTAATTGAGCGCTTTGAGCATATGTTATATAAAAGATTTATACTGGACAGGTAATCCTATTATACGATATGTGACTCGAGAGCATTTTCCTTGGTTAAGTGCCCTAAGGGGTACCCTCGAATAAGAATTGACGGACTATTGAATTGTACACCCCGAGTGTACCACTTGAGTATTCATCGGAATTTCAATGATTCGACGAATATAATACTCTTGACATGGCATGAGAATTATGAGGTGAAATGATAATGTCTTGAAAGAATAATGTATAATGAGGTCATTTATCCTTACTTGATGTATATGTAAACTTTGTGACTAACATGTTTCATGGAATGCATATGTTTAGGCAATTTTACCAAATAGATGGAAAACTTGTTATTGTATGCTTAAATTTAATAAACGGGATTGGTAAGTTTAGTTTCTATTATACAAACTTACTAAGCATGTAATGCTTACTCCATTTTATTTTTCCCCTATTTTATAGTGCTCGAAAGTTCGTGAGGGTTGGAGATCACTAGAGCATCGTCACACTATCAACTCTTCATTTTCGGTATACTTAGTAAAATCATTTGGGTATAATGGTATGTATAGGACAACTTAACTATTAGTAGCTTGATAATGATGTTTTGTGACCTAGCCATTGGAATGGCTAGTAATGGCTTATTTTGGCATAATTAAGTAGGTTATTATGATATATATATATTCATATGTGTTATGTTAAGTACATGTGATCAAATGATGATAATGCCTAGTAAATCCAAGGTAAGACTGTAAACATGTATTCATGTGATGATATGTCATGTTGAATGATGGGAATTGCCTAATTTGAATGTTTGAAATGGTTGGTATTGGATATGTGTTTCAAGTGCAAGTCTTGGGTGAAATTTTGGGTGAGAAATGAAGCTAGAAATGGCTTCATTTTGTCCACACGGGCAGACACATGGACGTGTGTCTAGACCGTGTGTGACACATGGCCTGGTAACATGGGCATGTGGTTAGGCCGTGTGTCCCCTGCACCTTAATTTTGAGAAACAGAATGCTCAGAATTGAGCACATTGGCAGAGATACAGGTGTGTGTCTCAGTCGTGTGTGCCACACGGCCTAGAACACAGGCGTGTGGCTTAGCCATGTGAAACTTGAAGAATTAATTAACCACACGGCCTAGCACATGGGCGTGTGGCTTGGCCGTGTGCACAAGTCAGAGTGTTACACGAGGTCAAACACGACTTGAAGCATGGGTGTGTCCCAGGGTCACACGGGCGTGTCCCTTGGACCTCACGAACGTGTGTGCCTTGCATCTTGGAAAATTTTTGGAATTTTGCAAAAAATTCTTAGAGGTTCTGATTAAGTCCCGAGTTGTTTCTAGTGCTCGTATAGGGCCTCGAGGGTCCAATTAAGGGACATCTTGAATAATCTCAATAAATGAATAGTAATTTACATAAATTATTTGAAAAATGTTTTAAATGTTTCGGTAATGCTCTGAAGCCCTGTTCCGATGACAGATACGGGTTAGGGGTGTTACATTCCTCTTGGCCAACGATGGAGTAATCACCAGACTTCAAAAAGAAATGAGTCAACTGCAATAGGAGTTAACCCAATTGAAATTAGATCTGGATACCAAGATGGATACCAAGTTTCAATCCTTCCATGATACGATAAAAGGGGAGATTTGAACTGAGGTTCGTACAGGTCTTCAAGCTTGATTTGAGCGATACATGGGGCAATCAACAGCAACTTGTGTTGTTGGTACCAGTAAGGCAACTCTGGTGGAAGTGAGCCTGGATAATAGAAAATTCAAACTAGGGAGTGTTCCTTCTGAATCTTCAAAGGAGAAGCAGTTGATATTATAACCCTTACGAGATTTAAGGAAAACTAGATCATTGGTACGATGGTCTTTAGGAGATATCACCAGTAACCTATACAGACTGGATTGTCCATGTTTTGATGGCACAAATTTTTGTGGATGGTGGTCGAAGCTTGAACAATTCTTCTCATCTGAATGTGTCAGAGATGAGGCTAAGGTGAAGGTTGTCATGCTCATATTGAAGGCAAGGCACTAGACTGGCACCACCTTTTTGTCCAGAGGAATGGTGGGTTGCAACAACTATTCTAAGAGGTCTATGTTTGTGGAATGAGGGACCGTTTTAGTTTAGACACTCTTCTAGGCCCTATGTCAGAGCTCGTTACCTTGAAGCAACAAGGGTTAGTGACCCAATTTCATGATACATTCGTTAGTTTGCTCAACCAAATAGATCTAACTGAAGAACATGCAATTATTAGTAATCTCAAACCAGAAATAGGGCAATATTTGTAGTTGTTTCCACCTTCTACCCTAGTTGATGGATTCCATTTAGCTAGAAGTGCAGAAAGTATTATCTCGGGGCCTATAAAAAACCAACATATAACGGGGGAGTTGGAGGACCAATCAGACCTTTTTTGCCAAATGTTAAACCTATTCAAGCTGTTTCCACTTTTAGCACCACAGGGGGTCCTAAAGGCTCTGTGAAGTCCTTATCTCAGGCAGAAATAGATGATAGAAGATGTAAACGGCTCTGTTTCTGGTGTGCTTCCAAATACACTCCAGGACACAAATGCCAAAAATCTCAACTGTACTAATTGGTGATTGAAGTTTCTTCTTATGGTGAGGCTGAGCCAAAGAGCCCTGAAACCAATGAGTTTTAAGATTGCAAGGAGTAATTGGAACAAGGGGAGCAGGAACCCGAGGTCACTTCGCCTGTCATTGCTTTGCATGCCTTGCATGGCTCTCAAGGGCACAACACTACGAGGTTTTTACCTCACATTGAGCAAACATAAGTCATCATTCTTGTGGATTCTGGGAGCACACATAATTTCATGGATTCTAAGTTAGTGAACCATCTAAACTTACCTACTGAGCAAACTATTGCATTGAGGGTCATGGTGGCTAATAGAGTTTAGTTTTCTACCTAGAGAGTCTACAAAAATGTCCAGTGGGAAGCTCAAGGATCGACATTCACTACTAATTTTTATTTGTTACCTTTGAAAGGGTGTGATCTAGTGTTGGGAATTCAGTGGCTTTTATCTCTAGGATCCATCATATGGAATTTTTCCTCCCTCACTATGCAATTCAAACACCGGGGCAAAAATTATATCCTACAAGGAGTTATTCCTGGCAGTCTTCAAATATTGTCTGACAATTAAGCAGCTAAATGTTTCAAAGTATTTAGCTATGGTCCCCAGCATATGCTATTATCTTTTAGCCAATAGACAGTACTCACTATACCAAAGTCTCCTCACCATCCAATGTTACTCAAGTTATTAGCTACTTTTGATGATGTCTTCCAAGTACCATCAGGCTTACCACCTACTCAACTTCAGGATCATCACATTCCCTTACTGGATGAATCATGAGTGGTCAAAGTAAGACAATACAGGTACCCCAATATTCAAAAGAATGAGATTGAAAAAATAGTGCGGTAAATGTTGCAGGAAGGAATTATAAGGGACATCAATAGTCCCTTTACTTTACCTATTGTCATGGTAGAGAAGAAAGATAGGAGCTGGTGATTGTACGTGGACTACAGATAGCTCAACAACATGACCATCAAAGATAAGTTTCCTATTCCCATCATTGCAGAATTATTGGATGAGCTTAGCCAAGCTACTTTCTTTTCTAAATTAGATTTCAGATCCAGATAACACTGAATCAGGATGTGGGACAAAGATATTTATAAGACAACATTCAGAACTCATGAGGGCCACTATGAATTCGTAGTTATGCCATTTGGCCTAACAAATGCTCCATCCAGTTTTCAGGCTTTGATAAACACTATTTTAAAGCTAGTTCTGAGAAAATTTGTCCTAGTTTTTTTTTTCTGACATCCTAGTATATTCAAAGGATTGGACAGAGCACATGAGGCATTTAGAAGTAGTCTTACAACTGCTAAAGGATAACCAGCTCTATGCTAAGAAAATTAAATGTAGTTTTGCCACTACTCAATTTGAGTATCTAAGCCATATTGTAACAGCAGATACTATCAGCATGGACTCATCGAAGATAGAAGGAGTTCTATCTTAGCCTATGCCTAAGAACATCAAGGAGCTTAGAGGATTCTTGGGCCTATCTGGCTACTACAGGAGGTTCATTTGAGGGTATGGAGCCCTAGCTCAACCACTCATTTCACTATTGAAGAAAGATCAACAGTGGCATTATACGGTGTCTACCCAAACAACTTTTTTGGCTCTCAAAGAAGCTATTTGCACAACACCAGTACTAAGTCTTTTAGATTTTTGTGAGCCCTTCTGTGTAGAGATAGATGCATGTAATAATGGCATTAGAGCTGTGTTACAACAAAAAAGGAAACTAGTGGCATTTTTTAGCAGAGCTTTCGGAGTTAAACACCAAGCCTTATCCATATATGATAAAGAAATGTTGGCTATGTTGCTTGCTGTTAAGAAGTGGCATTCATATCATGTTGTGAGACCCTTTATTATCAAGACAGACCACCAAAGTCTGAAATTCCTATCTGAGCAACAGACTATCACCCCATATCAACAAAAGTGGGTCTCTAAAATGCTGGGGTATAACTACTCCATTGTTTATCAAAAAGGGTCTCAGAACATAGTGGCTCATGCTTTATATATAAGAACTCAACAGCCAGAAGGTCAAATTCACCAATGCTTAGGGGAGATGTCACTTATATGGTCTGAGCTTTGGGAGAATATTCTACAGGCTGGGTTAGATGATGTGAAGCTATAGAAGTTGTCCATAGACTTATTACAAAATCCTCAATCCCATCCCAAGTACTCATGGGATGACAGGTTTCTTAAGAGAAAAAGTGTAACACCCCTAACCCGTACTCGAGACTGGGACCAGGTACAAGGCGTTACCGGGCATGAACTCGAACTTTTTTAGAAAATATAGGTTAGAAAATTTCATTCCAATATAAAACCAATCAAACAACATCTTAGTGTCCCTATTATGGGCTTATGAAGCCCAAAACATATATTGAAAATGGTCCGGGACTAAACCGAGGACCTAAGGAAATTTTAAGAAAATTTCTAGGTCAATGTCTCACACACTCGAGTAGAGACAATGTGCACGCCCGTGTGCTTTGGGACACGCCCGTGTCCCCTACCCGTGTGGAATTAATTGAATTTATTTCCTATTTCGAACCTACAAGGGTTTTCACATGGCCGAGCACACGCCCATGTCCCTTACATGGCCTAGACACGCCCGTGTCCAAGAACTCGAGCATTCTGTTTATGAAGTCAGCATGCATTTAAGGGCACACAGCCAAGAGAGACGCCCGTGTGCTAGGCTGTGCCCTCCACATGGTTGAGACACATAGCCGTCTCTCTGCCCGTGTGTTTACTACCATGCATTCTGACTTAAAAATTTTAAGTGCAGGGGACACACGGTCATACCACACACCCATTGGGCGATCCAAGTGCCACTCACGGCTTAGGCACACGCCCGTGTGTCTACCCGTATGGACCTTGGTAGACCATTTTCCAAGCCTTCGGTCATCTTCTAAAATTCACTCACTTATAGACTCCAATGATATTTAACATGGCATAATTATACTCTTAAAAGACCTTAATAAACCTCATTGCATGTAACCTCATCTCATCAGTTTTACACATGCTAAGTTATTCCCTTTGTACTAAGGATTTCTATACCTTATAACACTTTTAAGGGTGGCTCATTATTATAACTCATTGCCAGTTATGGTGTAGCCATCCCATGTGATTTGGGTCACATTACATGTGTTTAAATGTGATGTACCATATTTCATCCTCACTAGCACAACTGAACACAAGCATGCATAAAATTTATAGGTCATAACCTACATCAATATGAGCCAATTCCATAGCCACATACAAGTGAATATGTATACCTTTACAAGCCATCGTATTGGCTAATCAAATGACACATATAGCAAAATAACAAAAGCCCTATACATGCCATTGAACAAAATAAGAGTATTTATATACCAAAGCTAGACAAGATGATAGTGTGTTGATTCTCCAACTGTCTTCCAACCTCTACGAGTTATCGAGCTCTGTAAGACAGGGAAAAGATAGGGGTAAGCATTTACATGCCTAATAAGCCTGAATAATTGGAAAGTAAACTTACCGATTAGTTAGCATGCATTTGTATTAGGCAATAAAACCAACAAGCATGATATAGTTTCCCTATCACATGCACTCAATCGACAAGTTAGTTCCATAACAATACACCATGCAGTTTGTCCTAGATGAGCTCATCATCCAACATTTTCATTTTCATATCTCATGTTAATCTCGTTAAGTATCTTGGAAATATCGATGGATTATCCATTTACCGTTAAGTCGTTAGAGCGATCGCCTCAAGTACGCACTCTCGCGAACCTCACATCTTACGATGGGATTACCTGTCCAGGCTAAATCCCCCGCAATGTAAACTTAGGGTGATGTCGGGATTACCAGTCTAGGCTAAATCCCTTATAGCAACAAACACCCTTAATGAGCTCAGATTTGAATTACCAGTCCAGGCTAAATTCAGACCCTAATCGGATTACCCGTCCTGGCTAAATCCACAATGCATACATATTCTTCGGGAGGCTCGATCACTCAAGGAACACCCGTCTGGGCTAGATCCTTTCTATATTTGAGATCAACGGACTACCCGTCCGGGCTAAATTCTTTTCTGCAACACATGCAGGATCTCAAGTCATGTAAGCCATGGTTTATCCATCGAATTTCCCTTTTGATTTCAACCGGGACATTTATTATCATATCATTATTATTAAAACATTTCATGAATTTTCATGCCATCATTATAACCAATTATCATGCATTCATAAAACATTGAATTAGACATATTAATAGTGTACTTAAAGTTATTCGAGCTTACCTAGTACTCGTTTTGGTTTCGCGTTTCGACTATTCTAAAACTTTTTGTTTTCCTTGATCAACCACTAGAATTTGTTCCTCGAGGTCTATAACAATAAAAATGAATCATTAATACCTCACATTATTCTTTTCGAGTCTAAATTTCACCCCCGGACAAAATGACCGTTTTGCCCCTATCCTTTCACATTATTTACGATTTAGTCCCTAGGCTCGTCTGATGAAATGCATAAAATTTCTACATTACCCAAGCCTAGCCAAAAGTTTTTCCCTTTTATGGCAGCCCACATTTTTCTATTATTTCACATTTCTACCACATATTTTACGGATTTTCATGAAAATCACCTAGAAAAAGATGTTTAACACACATCCAACTTTCATATTCCTCCACAAAACATCAAAGAATAAACATGTCACACATGGTCACTTTGCAAACATGAAACCTAACTCAAAATATAAGTAGAAATGGAGAGAGTAAGCTACCGGGATTTCAAAAATACGAACATTAAAAATGGGGCTAGAGAGCACTTACTATTGAGCTTGGAAACTTGAAAACCCTAGCTATGAAGAACCCCAATTTTTAGCAACAACATGGAAGAATGGGCTGATTGTTGGATTATTTTCCCATTTTATTTCATTAATTAGCCAAATGACCAAAATGCCCTTAAGCCCTTTCTTTCAAATTTTATCCATACATACCCATTTTTGTCTAAAAAGTTAAAAATTTGGAAAATTGCTCTTTAAGGACTTCTAATTAATAATAAAAATCAATTTCATGCAAATTGCTTCTAGAATCCAAGTTTTACAATTTATTCAATTTGGTCCTTATTTTCCAATTGGACACCTTACTCATAGAATTTCTTCATGAAACTTTAGCACATGCATATTTTCATATTCTAAACCTCATAATAATTATAAAACAAATATTTCAACGTCGAATTTGTGGTCCTGAAACCACTGTTCTGACTAGGCCCTATTTTGGGATGTTACAAAAGGGAAAGTGATGATCAACCACAAAACAGAGCTCAGGAAGGCAATTTTTGAGCTGTTCCACAGTGAAGTCATTGGTGGCCACTCAGGAGTACATGCTACTCGGCGTCGCATGGCTAGCCTATTGTAGTGGAATGGGTTTTCGAGGGATGTCAAACAGTAGGTTCAAGACTTCACCATCTGTCAACAGTACAAGAGTGACAATGCTGCATACCCTAGATTATTGCAACCTTTGCCAATACTTGATCGAGCATGGGCTACTGTCAGTATGGACTTTATAGAAGGTCTTCCTTTTTTTTCAAAGGTAAAAGCACAATCTTGGTAATAGTTGATAGACTAACCAAGCATGCTCATTTTTTTAGCTTTGGCACACCCTTACACTGCTGCAAATGTAGCTCAACTCTACTTGGATCAAGTATACAAGCTCCATGGAATTCTAGATTCCATCGTATCTGACAGAGACGAAATTTTCCTTAGCAGATTTTGGCAAAAACTCTTCAAATTACTTGGTACTCGACTGTATCTCTCCACTTCCTACCACCCCTAAACAGATAGGCAAACAAAAGTTCTTAATAGGTGCCTTGAAGGTTATTTGCGTTGTATGACTGGTGAAAAACCTTCAGAACGGGTTCACTGGCTACCTTTGGTAGAGTGGTAGTACAACAACACATATCATTCGACCACCAACATCACTCCTTACACAGCCTTCTATGGTTAGGAACCTTCCATTGACCTACCATATCTGCCAAGGTCCTCCACAGTAGCCAAAGTGGACAAAACACTTCAGCATAGGAAACTTCAAGGAAGCTCCTTAAGTTCCACGTGAAATGAGCTCAAGAATGAATGAAGCAACTAGCAGACAAGAAACGATCTGATTAGTCATTTACAGTTGGGGACCTAGTATTGTAACATCCCGAATTAGGGCCGAGTCGGAAGAGTAGTTTCGGGACCATAAATCTGACACAATAAAATTTGTTTTTATTATATTTTTATGGTCTAAAATTTCACAGGATGATTTCTTGAAAATTTCGTTCGAAAAGTTTGACGTTCGAGCACTCAATTTGGTCAAAAGGACTAAATTGTAAAAAGTATAAAAGTTGAGTTCTGCATGTTAGAGGTGCCTAATTGTTATGAAATTTTAAATTGGAGGCCCTTAAATGGTAATTATACATTGGATAATCTTGTGGATAAAAATGGACATCAAATAGGTGAAATAGAATATTTTTAAGTTAGGGGCATTTTGGTAATCTAGTAATTAAAATGAATTAAAAACTAAATTAAAAGCCAATTTTGTCCATCTTCTACCCCATGGCTGAAACTTGTATGGAGAAGACATAGCTAGGGTTTTTCAAGCTTGCAAGCTCGATTGTAAGTCCGTTCTAGCCCCGTTTTTAATGATTTTTATGTTTTTAAAATCCTCGAAATAAGATCTACTCATTTCTACCCATATTTTGAGCTAGGGTTTGTGTTTAAAAATTTACCCATGGATGACATGCATGTGTTTTGATGCCTAATGGTAGAATATGAATGATCAGTGTGTAATAAACGACTTTTTCTAAGTGATTTTTGGTGAAATTGTCAAAAAGGACCATTTTGTAAAAGTTACAAAATTTGTCATAAAAGTGTGATTTAGTGGAAATTAGGGGCTGCTACAATTATGAAAATGATTCGGCTAGGCTTAAAATGCAAAGAAATTGAATAAAAATCATTTTCTAAGCCTAGGGGCCAAAGTGAAAATATGTGAAATTTTAGGGGTCCAAATGTAAATTTGTAAGACTATGATTTTTGGATCCATATGAATAATGTGACTAATTAGTGAGCTAAATGTGGTATTATAGATCAAGGAAATTGAGATTTGGGCATAGATTGGAGATGAATGAGATTATAGACTAAATCAGAATATATAGTCGTACTTGAACCCGAGGTAAGTTCATGTGATTTTAATAATGCAATATTGTATTTGAATGCTAATGCTTTGATATTACACGATTTGTAAGTATATATATGTGAATAATTTGATATTATGTGATTGTTTTGATGATATAACATGTTCTTGATGTTTTGCTATTGTGATGAAAATGTTGCAATGCCATGTGATTATGAGATATTGCTATGTGAATGAAGCCACAATTCGAATACGTCTGGTAAAGGTTTGGAAGTTTGATGGAATATGATGTTTCTTTGAAACGAGTAAGTTTGTATGTAAATAATATTTCGATTCTTTTTATGTTATTATCTTTTGTTACTATATGAGATGTAGTTGCCTATAGAATGATCAATTGATGTAAACTACGAATTGGAATTGACTAAGAACGAGTTAGTAAAATGTTGAAAAGTGAAGAATTTCTCGATTGAACCTTCGGAATAGAAGAGATACGAATGATCCGTTGTGAGAACACATGTGTAGTACTATGTGCAAGCTACTATGTGTTTAAGACAGTTTTAGGTCACGTGTGTAATACTAAGTGCAAGCTACTACGTGTACCAGATTGTTAGGTCGCATGTGTAGTACTAAGTGCAGGCTACTATGTGTACCCGATAGTTTCGATCACGTGTGTAGTACTAAGTGCAGGATACTACATGTATTAGATGGATAGGTCACGTGTATAGTACTAAGTGCAGTCTACTATGTGTTTAAGAGAGTTTTAGGTCACTATGTAATACTAAGTGCAGGCTACTACGTGTACTAGATTGTTAGGTGGCATGTGTAGTACTAAGTGCAGGTTGCTATGTGTACCCGATAGTTTCGATCACTTGTGTAGTACTAAGTGCAGGCTACTACGTGTATCAGATGGTTAGGTCACGTGTGTAGTACTAAGTGAGGCTACAACGTGTACCGGATTGATAGGTCACATGTGTAGTACTAAGTGCAGGCTACTATGCGTACCCATTAACTTCAATCATGTGTGTAGTACTAAGTGCAGGCTACTACGTATACCAGATTGATAGGTCGCATGTGTAGTACTAAGTGCAGGCTACTATGCGTACTAGAGAGCTTCGGTTACAAGGGTGGTATATGCACATGCCACCAGGTATCTGTTATTATTCCGATGAGTTCAACGGGAAATTTACTAATTGAAAATACATATGCATATGATTATGTGATGAATAAGTGCAAGTATATCTATGTGAAAAGTTGTGAATAATGCGCTCAATAGTTGAGCGAATCTTTTGGTAAGATAGAATGGAGTAAGTGAAATTATGTAAAAGTGAAATTTTGTAATAAAACAATTTTGGACAGCAACAGTTGTCTATTTTCTCATAAAAGAAACGGTGAAGGCAAAAGAATTTCATATTCTGTGATAATTTGATTTTTGTCGGACAGGGTTAGAATAATTTTGGAATCCCCTGTTCTAATTTGAGAAAATCATGAAAAATTGTAAAAAAATAATTATGGGTCATAATTTACATGCTTATAATCCTTAATGAGTCTATTTTCAAGAGGGATTGATGGAGACAACATCCTAGATCTGTACCATGAGATAAATAATTTTAAGTGAAGAGAGGTCAGAACTATAGGATAGTGAAATAGGTGTATCTTTAATGAATAAACTGTACTAATTGGATAAACTAAAAATTTTGAAATTTGTATGGTAAGAAGATATATGAGTCTAGTTTTAGAAAAATTAACTGATCTTAATTTTGAGTTTCGTACCTCTAGATATAAATAAATTACTAACTATGACTCGAGAAAATAGCATGACCAGAAAATCAGCAAAAGTGTAATTATGATTACATTTTCATGGAATCATGTTGATAATTCGCTTATTATTTTTATATGGAATTAATAAGCTTTAAGCTTACTCCCTCCTCTCCATTTCCTTAGTGTTCTCAGGTCAGCTTGGGGTTGGAGACCGTCGGAGGCAACATCACACTATCAAGTCAACAACTCTAGAGTATTGTCATATGTGTATTAAATACTGTAACACCCTGAACCCGATGTAACACCCCGAACCCGAGACCATCGCCGGTGTCGGACACGAGGGGTTAACAAACCAAGTTCACTTGTTTTGCCCACCAATTTGACATTTCCAGTCAGGCTGGAAAACTGCGTCACCGTCGCCTTAAAAATCATATCTCGAGTTTCAAAACTCAGAAACTAGTTTCGTAAATTTTCCCTGAATTTAGACTCATGTATCCATTCATGGATTTATTTCTAGAATTTTTGGTCGGGCCAATTGGTACAGTTTATTAGTTAAAGTCACCCATGTTACAGGGATCGACTGCTCTGACCTTCGCGCGTTACAACTAGAATATCTCACTGTACAGAACTTTAATACTGGTGCCGTTTGTTTCTAATGAAACTAGACTCAAAATGGAATCTGTACATATAAGGCATGACTCCTAATTCTTTCTGGATAATTTATAGAAAATTTTTAAAGTTGCGACAGGGGACCCAAAAACAGTTCTGGCCCTGTCTCACAATAGCTTTAATATCTCTTAACATGTAACTCCTATGACCATTTCGTTTCTTCCATATGAAAATAGACTCATCAAGGTTCATTTACATAGCTTATTCACTATTTAATACCATTCCTACAAATTTTGGTGATTTTTCACATTCACGTCACTGCAGCTGGCAGCATCTGTTTTTAAGGTAGGTCTTACCAATTTGGTAGTCTCCATGAACCAACTAGTCTTGCCATACATAGGTTCATATATGATCATTTTAACCATGGCAATGGCTGATCATGTGACCAACATTCCCATTTCCAATCCATGGTCACATCATGACACCAAATATATACATATACAAACCGCAAATAGTCTAAGTCGATACTTGACTTTTACGAGCCATTTTCGCATGGCCGTACACAAATACATCACAACATATTTAACCAACAAGGGTAGTCCTATACATGCCATTTCAAAGTTCAACCAAAATTTATACCAAAATAGAGACGTTGATAGTGTGGATGACTTGACTTTATTGATCCCGAATCCGATTGCTATCGAGCGAAATCTATAAAACAGAGAGCCAAAGTAGCAGGGTAAGCATTTTTATGCTTAGTAAGTCTCAAGGAATATAATCAACTCTAATTACAGCAATACATTCACATAGCCAAATGCGTCATTTCATTAATACACATTCTTACTTCACACTTCATCATTATATACTTTCACAAAGTATCAATCAATTCAATAACTGAAATTCATTAGTCGATTGAGCGAATGTTGCTCAAACATGTCGACTTTCAATGCACATATAAACGTACCTTATTCTTTGGGCTTTTCGGGTGTACTAATTGAATTTATTACAGCAACCAACACTCACCTCCAGCCCAAGATTCTTCGGAATATAACCGGATATAACCATGTGCACAAATGCCTTCGGGTCTTAGCCGGATAGAATGACTTCATACGAATGCCTTGGTCTTAGCCGGATATAGCCACTTGCACAATTGCCTTGGGTCTTAACCGGATATAATTTCAGCATAATTGTCTTGGGCTTAGCCGGATATCATTCAATTTCTCATGTACACATACATCAATAATCATTGGACATACATATTTCATTTTCAGTTACTAAGGCTCAAACGCAAATATAATCACAAGCATATTCGCCTTGGGACTTAGCCGGGTAGAATTCAAATACTCATACACACATAATCAATAATCAATACACATCCATACTTTATTTCACATAATTCAAGTAGGGTCACTTCTTGAGGACTTACCTCGGATGTTGTCGAACGGCTTTTTCGGCTATTCGATCACTTTCTCCTTCCCCTTGTCCAATTGTGGCCCTCTAAGCTCTTGAGCTAATTCAAACAAATTCAATTTATTAAAACCTCATTGTGCTAGCTTATGGCTGAATATGACAAGGAGTTTAAATGGTCATATGGCCACCCTTTAGCTTGAATACACAATGGTCATGCACATTTTATACTACATCAAGCAATTCAATACAATTTATTCGAGCATCAAGGAAATGCTAAGGCCTTCAATAGGCTACCCAAGGCCGAATATTCATGTACATGTTGAGGCCAATTATGCACTTAATACCTCACAAAAACAGCATGCATTTTACTAGTTAATGCTTTGCATATTCTGCTCAAAACTTATAATATAGCATCAAGCACTTATATGTGTGCTAGGCCGAATTGTGCTTGAAATTTCACAATTATTCTTCAACATCTTCTTCTTTAAACAAAACTTATTCATCACTTCCTTCATAACCAAAACATCATGTGCAAACATATATATACATATATGAGCATGGCCGAATTTCAAGGTGTCCATAGCCATCCAAAACACAAATTTTAACTAACATGCAAGAAGCATGAACCATGCTCATGAATGCATCATGGCGAATATGACAATCATGCTCCTTTTCAACTTCAATCATGATAAAACAAAAGAAAGCTCAAAATCTTACTCAAGAGTAGACAATCCATCATTGCATGCATCATTATCAAGCTTCACACTTAGCATGCAATGGCTTTATCACCATAACAACTTTGGCCAAATACCATTTCCATGGCTTAACAAAGATTTGAGCCATGGCTAACATGCACATCAAGTTAGCAACCAAAACATGCATGAAACTCCTAACACAACCTCATACATACCTTAATCTTGATGCAAACTTAGCCAAATCTCCTTCTAGATCTCTTCCAACCCAAGCATGAAGCAAAAATCCTCCCCCTTTTTCCTTAGTATTTTCGGCCAAGAAGTGAAAATAGATGAACAAATTTTTTTCTTTTCTTTCTTTAGGATATTCGCCAAGGCTATGGAGAAAGATGAACACTTTTTTTGTTTCTCATCCTACTAACATTAATTTTTTTTCCATACTCTTATTTTATTATTTCTAACATCATCCATTAGTAAAACATGTTGGGAACATGTTTCCCCTTGCCCATAATTTGTCATGGCCGGCCATCCACCTTAGGAAATGGGATAATTGACATGCAACTCCATTTATTTCACTTCATGCATTATTAGGTCACTTAAAATACACCTATCACATTTTCAAGTCCTAGCACATGGGTCCTTTCTTATAAATTTGCACCTAATTAATAAAAATCGAGACACGAAATATTTACGCATACAAATTCCACATACAATAAGCACGGAATATAACACCTAATTATTCTTGTGACTCGGTTTCGTGGTCCCGAAACCACTCTCCGACTAGGGTCACATTAGGGGTGTCACAAATACTTTCAAGTGAGTGCCATGTATAAGGACTAGTTTTTATGTTAGATGTTGTTAGGATTAGCCAAATGTATCGGCTTATATTGATTTATTGTATATGGCCATGAGATATGGCTTAAATGGGTATGGCTTGTAAGCCTAATTATTCTTGCTATGTGTTAATGTTTGTGATGTGTTTATAATTGGTTGTTATGAATGATTAGTATAACACATGTACATGATGAATGCTCTAAGGCCATTTGTGACAGCCCTAAAGTGACCCTAGTAGGAAAGCGGTTTCGGGACCGCTAAACTGAGTCACCAAATTATTTGAATATGATATTTATTGTCTAAAATATGTGATTATGAATGTGTGAAAGTTTTAAGCTTCGATTTAGTAAATTACATGTGAAATTAGTCGATAGGACTTATGTGTGACACTTTTGAAATGTGATAGGTTAATCTATAAGGATCTATTAGTGCATGTAATCAAAGGGGTGGACTTGCATGTCAATTTCCCCCATTTAATTACTAGTGGCCGGCCATGACAAAGGGTGATGGGCAAAACATGTCATAAAACATGTTGTGATAATGGTTTATGTTAGAAAAAAATAAAATAAGGAGTATGGGCAATAAAATAATAATGGGAAGGTAAATGATGATGAAAAAAAGGAAAAGAAAAAAAAAAAGAGAAAAGCTCTCATGTTGTTCTTGGCCGAATAGAAGAAAGAAAAAGAAGGAAAAAGAGCTTTGAGGAAATCGGCTATGGTGGTTTGATAGACCAAGGTATGTTTGATGATGTTCCATGAGATGCATGAATGTTTTAGTTGTTAGCTTGAGTTCTACCTAGCCCATGGTCTAAATCTTGCTATGTGATGGAGATGACACTCGGTCATGGATGTATCATTCTTGCTTGGTGTTGATGTTGTGTTGATGAGATATCAAGTTATTTTTGTGACCCAAGTTGAGATTTGGATTTTGGAATGAGTAAGGTTTTCGGCTATGGTAATTATAAGGGTGATGGATGTTGTTTCATGCTAAATCTAGATGAACAATGTTAGTGCTTATATCTCGATATTTATGAGTTTCTTTCTTGGTTTTACCTCAAACCCATGAAGTATTCTCAATTGGTGTTGTTAGAGGTTTCGGTCATAGGATTATAAGCTTGTTAGTTTTGATGGTGAAAGTTATGCCTTGTAAGGGTAAATGGTTCAAAGGAACATTCGGCCATGATGTAAAAATTATGGTGGAGTGATGTTAAATGCTTTGAATATTGAATATATATATATATATTGTTATAAGTTGAATTTAAGGTTTGCTAAATTGTCTTTGTCATGGCCGAATGTGTGTATAGTTAAAGAGAATTTGTTTAAGTGCTTAGTTAATTGATATTGAGTTAATGATATGTATATTCGGTCATAAAGTTGCACATGAGGAAATGTTAGATTAATGGTATTAAATTGCTTAATGTGATTAAAAATGCGTATGACCATTTTGTATTTGAGCTAAAGGTGGCCATATGACCTATCAAATTCATTGTCATATTCGCCATAAGCTAGCATAATGAGACTTTAATAAGCTAAATTTGTTTGAATTAGCTCAAGAGCTTAGAGGACCAAAGTTGGATAAGGGAAAGGAAAAGTGATCGAATAGCCGTCGAAATCGTATGCGACAACATCCGAGGTAAGTTTTGAGCAATGAGACTTAGTTTATGATTTGATTAAGTCATGATGTATGAGCATAACAAATATACGGTGATATGATGATTCTACTTGAATTATATGATGAGTTAATTAGTTTATACGTATGACGGGTAGCCGTATGTGCATAGAGATCGTGTCATAAAGCAAACTAAACCATGCTGTTTGTATGTGGCTAGTGAGCCGAAAATGGGAGTGCTTAATACGTGACTTGTGTTTGAACTCTAATTATGAAAATGAGATATAAATGTGTCATGATTTATTGATATGTGCATGAATATTCGGATGATAACCGGGCTAAGTCCCGAAGGCATTTGCGCTAGTGACTAGTTTCGGGCTAAGTCCCGAAGGCATTTGTGCAAGCTACTATATCCGGGCTAAGTCCTGAAGGCATTTGTGCGAGTTATTACATTCGGCTAAGTCCCGAAGGCATTTTTATGAAGCTACTATATCCGGCTAAGTCTCAAGGCATTGGTGCGAGTTACTATATCCGGGCTATGTCCCAAGGCATTGAGCGAGTAGCTATATCCGGTTAAATCCAAGGTACTTGGCTTGGGAATGAGCGACCTTGCTGTAATAGTTTCAATTAATATGCTCGTAAAATCCCAAAGAATGAGGTATATCTCGTACATGCATTGATTTAGTTGATCCCTTACAAATAGTATTCGCTCAGTCGATAAATGAGCTACCGGCCTTTGGCTAAGTTGATCTTTTGTGTATGAATATAAGGGTTGGTAATGTGAAGTAAGTATGATATTGAGAATTTGTGCATATGAAATTATCTGTTTAGCCATATGAATGTTACACTTTAGTTGTGTCAAATTTTATGGCTTGAAACTTACTAAGCATTAAATGCTTACTCCGTTTCTTTGAATCTCTGTTTTATAGATTTTGGTTCATCAGCTATCGGACTCGGGATTGTCGAAGTCGAAGTCGTCCACACTATCAAACCCCCTTTTGGTACACTTTTGGTTGAACTTTGAAATGGCATGTATAGGACTACCCTTTCATGGACCCTTTGGTTTTGTATAAATTTGGATAGCCATGCGAAAATGGCTTATATACACTTTGAGCTTAATATTATAATCGTCTTGTATGGTGTTCATTAAGAGGTATGGAAATGTTTGGGAACGATTAGCCATTGGAATGGTTAATCATGATCATATTTTGTGCTATATATGCTAAAGGGCTAGTTGAATCATGGAAACTATGTAATAGGTAAAGTCTACCTTAAAAATAGATGCTGATAGCAGCAGTGATGTGAATGTGAAAAATCACTAAAAATAGTAGGAATGGAATTAAATAGTGAATAAATTATTTAATTTAACCTTGATGAATCTATTTTCATAGGAAAGTAACGAAATGATCATATGAACAGTATATTATGATATATTTAAGTTTTCGCGAAACAGGGCCAGAACGGTTTCTGGATTCCCTATTCCGACTTTTGAAATTCATTATTAATTAACCAGAGATAATTAGAAGTCATTCCATATATGTAAAGATTCCTTTTCGAGTCTAGTTTCTATAGAAACAAACGGCATCAGTATTGAAGCCCTGTACAGAGAGATATCCAAGTCGTAATGCACAAAGGTCAGTGTAGTCAAACCCTGAAACAGGGGAGACTTTAACTAATAAACTGTACTAATTGGATTGACCAAAAATTCTAGAAAACAATTTTTAGATTAACATATGAGTCTAGTTTCAGGAAAAATTTACGGAACTGGTTTTCGAGTTTTGGAACTCGAGATATGATTTTTAAGGTGACAGTGATGCAGTTAGCCAGCTCGTCTGGAAATTTAAAATGGACTGTGCAAATAAGTGATTTAAGTCTGCGAACCCCTCGTGTCTGACTCCGGAAACGGTCTCGGGTACGGGGTGTTACAATTTTATTGGTATCAGTGCTACGGTTTAGTCGATTCTAGGACTACCGTAATACGTTTGGGCCTAGCTATACATGCCATTTTGTGATTATTTGATAGTGTGGTGATTTCTGACATTTGCAAATGTGTTTATTTATAGTAATGGATCTCGATCCCGACCGAAGCGGTAGCTGATGATCTTGAGAGTGTAGCGCTGCTCCGACAAGGGACAAAGACCGCGGACTCTCAACCTATTGCTAGCAATCCGAATGATGAGGCTAGGCAAGCTTTTTATAGCGTGATGAATGATTGGTTCAACCAATACATTCGAACTAATACTGGTGTTCCACAACCTCCATTCCCGACAAACACAACCCCGCACCTCGATACCTCATTAGTGACCAAATAAGGTCAAATAAGCCCCAGTTGATGAATCCAAAGCATGGGGCCATGAATTTAAAGCTACGGACAGCGATGATGCCGAGCAAGCTAAATTTTGGTTGGACAACACTATTCGGTACTCGATGAGCTATCTTGCACACCGATGAGTGCCTAAAGTGTACTATCTCCTTGCTACGTGATTCTGCCTACTATTGGTGGAATACATTGACTTCTGTTGTGCCAGAGAGCAAGTAACTTGGGAGCTTTTCCAAACCGAGTTTGAGAAAAAGTATATCGATCGAGATTCATGGATCAAAAATGTAAGAATTTCTTGAACTTAAACAAGGTTCCATGTCGGTTCCGACTATGAACGAAAATTTGTGAGGCTTAGCCGGTACGCACGAGAATGCATTTCCTCAGAAGCCGTAATGTGTAAACGTTTTGAGGATGGACTAAATGATGAGATAAAGTTGTATGTTGGTATTTTAGAAATCCGAGAATTTGTGGTGCTTGTCGAGTGAGCTTGCAAAGCCGAGGAGCTCAGTAAGGAGAAAAGGAAAGTTGAGGTGGGAGCAAAGGAGTTTCATAAGAGGTCTTCGGGGAAGCCCTTCCCACAGTCATCGAAGAAATTTAGAGATGGCTTAGGCCGGTCTAGAGACACTTCGGGCTTATCTAGACGAGATCGCGATCGACCCCCTGTGAGTGCACGAGTCACTTCGGTCGCCAGTGTGGGAAATGATCGTCGAGATAGAACGGAGTGTCAGTATTGTGGTAAATGGCATTCGGGGAGTTGTAGATTCCATGACCACTCCTGTTACAAGTGCGGGTCAGTTGACCACTTCATTAAAGATTGCCCGAGGTTGTCTGAACAGAATGCAAATCAGAGTGGGAAACCGGGTGCTACCACTGCTCGAGGTAGACCATCTAGAAATACGGGCAATGCTAGTGGTGGTCAGAGAGGATCTAGGGATGCTACGACCAGATCTGAGGCTCGTGCTCCTGCTAGGGCTTATGTTATACGCGCACGCGAGGATGCTTCCTCGCCGATGTTATTACCGGTACTTTTACTCTCTTTGATACTAATGTGATTGCTTTGATTGACCCGGTTCTACTCATTCTTATATATGTGAAACCTTAGCATCCAAAGAAGACTTTACCTATTGAGTCTCTGAGTTCGTAATTCGGTGTCAAATCCCTTGGGTCGTTACGTGTTTGTCGACAAAGTGTGTAAGAAATGTCCCCTAGTAATTCGAGGTTCCTATTTTCTGGCGGACTTGATGCTTTTGCCGTTTGATGAATTTGATGTTATTCTCGGTTTGGATTGGTTGACTGTGCATGATGCGGTTGTGAATTGAAAAAGCAAGACTATTGATTTGAGGTGCGCAAATAACGAGATAATCCGAGTTGAGTCTACGGACTTAAAGGGGTTGCCAGCTGTAATGTCATCAATGTTGGCTCAGAAATATGTAAGAAAGGGGTGCGAAGCATACCTTGCGTATGTACTTGATGACAAATAGTTAGAAAAGAGACCGAATCTGTGCGGTGGTTTGTGAATACCGGATGTTTTTCCCGAGGAATTACTGGGTTTACCACTGTTCGGAGGTAGAGTTTGGTATTGAGCTTGTACCGGGACTACGCCGATTTCGATAGCTCCGTGATCGTATGGCACCAACCGAAAGTTAAAAGAGTTGAAAGCTCGGTTGCAAGAATTGATGGATAGAGGTTTCACTCGACCAAGTTTCTCACCTTGGGGTGCACCAAGATTTTTGTGAAAAGAAGGACGGAACCATAAGGTTGTGCATTGACTATCGTCACCGAATAAAGTGACGATAAAGAATAAATATCCGTTATCACGTATTGATGATTTGTTTGATCAACTAAAGGGAGCCTCGGTGTTTTCAAAGATAGATTTGAGATCGGGTTATTATCGATTCCATGAATTCGAGATTCGGATATACCTAAAACTGCTTTCAGAACGAGATACGGCCACTACGAGTTCTTAGTGATGCTGTTTGGGCTCACTAATGCCCCTGCGGTATTTATGGATTTGATGAATCGGATCTTCAGACAGTATTTGGATCGATTCGTAGTTGTGTTTATTGATGACATTTTGGTTTATTCGAGAAATAAAATCGATCATGCTGAACACCTGGGATTAGTGTTGCAAATTTTACAGGATAAGCAGTTATATGCTAAGTTCAGTAAGTGTGAGTTTTGGTTAAGAGAGGTTAGCTTCTTAGGTCATGTGGTATCCGCATCGGGTATTCGAGTTGACCCGAGCAAAATTTCAGCCATACTTAACTGGAAGCCTCAGAAATATTACGAGGTTCGAGCTTTTTGGGACTTGCTTACTACCGACGGTTTGTGAAAGGTTTCTCGATGATAGCCACACCAATGACGAAACTACTTGAAAGGATGTTAAGTTTGAATGGACGAAAAAGTGTCGAAAAAGTTTGAAGAATTGAAAACTCACTTGACGGAAGCTCCAGTACTAGTGCAGCCCGAATCAGGCAAGGAGTTCGTCATTTATAGTGATGCATCCCTACTTGGGTTGGGTTGCGTATTGATACAAGAAGGTTGAGTTGTGGCCTATGCGTCGAGACAATTAAAGCCACATGAGAAAAATTATCCGACCCATGATCTCGAACTAGCTGCCATCGTATTCGCTTTGAAAATATGGCGACACTACTTATTTGGTGAGAAGTGCCATGTATATTCGGATCGCAAAAGTCTCAAATATTTGATGACTCAAAGAGACTTGAATCTGCGACAAAGACGTTGGCTCGAGTTGTTAAAAGATTATGAGCTTGTCATTGACTATCACCTGGGAAAGGCTAATGTGGTTGCAGATGCCTTAAGTCGTAAATCACTTTGTTTGCTTTACTGACGATGAATGTACACTTATGCATTCTATCCGACAATGTGTTAGTGGCGAAATTAAAGGCCAAACCACTATTAATTCATCAAATTCGTGAAGCTCGGAAAGTCGATGATGAATTGGTTGCAAAGCGGGCTGAATGTGTTCCGAATCGAATCGAGTTTCAAATTGATGATGATGATTGTTTGAGGTTCGAAGTCGTTTGTGTGTTCCAAGAAATTCGAACTCATTTCGATGATTCGAACGAAGCTCCTTGTAGCCGAATGTCAATTCACCCGGGAGTACGAAAATGTACAACGATCCGAGGCGTCGGTTTTGGTGGCATGGTATGAAGCGAGACATTTCGATTTTGTTTGAAGTATTTAATATGTCAGCAAGTAAAGGCGGAACATCAAGTGCCTACTGGTTTACTTCAGCCGATCATGATACCTGAATGGAAATGGGATCGAGTCACGATGGATTTTATGTCTGGGTTGCCATTGTCAACCAGTAAGAAAGATGCGATTTGGGTTGTTGTTGATAGACTGACTAAGTCGGCTCATTTTATACCCGTACGTACGGATTTTTCATTGGATAAACTAGCTGAATTGTATGTTTCTCAGATCGTGAGATTACACGGGGTACCGATTTCTATTGTGTCGGATAGAGATCCGAGATTCACCTCGCGATTTTGGAAGAAATTGCAAGAAGCTTTGGGTACCAAGCTGCATTTTAGCACCACTTTTCATCCACAAACCGATGGTCAATCCGAGCGGATATCCAGATACTTGAGGATATGTTGAGATGTTGCATCCTCGAGTTTAGTGGTTCATGGGAGCGGTATTTACCTTTGATTGAATTCACTTACAACAATAGTTTTCAATGAAGTATTAAGATGGCACCTTACGAGGCTTTGTACGGGCGTAAATGCCGTACGCCATTGTTTTGGATCGAGCTCGGTGAAAGTAAAATTTTCGAAGTGGATTTGATTAAAGATGCAGAATAGAAAGTAAAAATAATTCGTGAAAGTCTGAAGGGAGCATCAGATCGTCAGAAGTCGTATGCGGATTTAAAACGAAGAGATATTGAGTATCAGGTGGGAGACAAAGTGTTTCTTGAGGTCTCACCTTGGAAAAAGATACTTAGATTTGGCCGTAAGCGCAAACTGAGTCCGAGGTTCATCGAGCCATATAAAATATCCGAACGAGTCAGTCCAGTTGCGTATCGATTGATTTTGCCCCCTGAACTTGAAAAGATTCACGACGTCTTTCATGTTTCGATGCTTCGACGTTATAGATCTGATCCATCGCACATAATTAGTCCATCAGAGGTTGAAATTCAAGCCAATATGAGTTATGAAAACCGATTCGTATCCTAACTCGTGAAGTGAAAGAGTTACGAAACAAAAAGGTTCCTTTAGTAAAAGTGCTATGGCTCAAACACGGGATGGAAGGAGCTACTTGGGAACCTGAGAACTCTATGAAAGAGCGATACCCAAACCTATTTACCGGTAAGATTTTCGGGGACAAAAATTTCTTAAGTGGGGGAGAGTTGTGACAGCCCTAAAGTGACCCTAGTCGGAAAGCGGTTTCGGGACGGCTAAACCAAGTCACCAATTATTTGAATATGATATTTATTGTCTAAAATATGTGATTATGAATGTGTGAAAGTTTTAAGCTTCGATTTAGTAAATTACATGTGAAATTAGTCGATAGGACTTATGTGTGACACTTTTGAAATGTGATAGGTTAATCTTTAAGGATCTATTAGTGCATGTAATCAAAGGGGTGGACTTGCATGTCAATTTCCCCCATTTAATTACTAGTGGCCGGCCATGACAAAGGGTGATGGGCAAAACATGTCATAAAACATGTTGTGATAATGGTTTATGTTAGAAAAAAATAAAATAAGGAGTATGGGCAATAAAATAATAATGGGAAGGTAAATGATGATGAAAAAAAGGAAAAGAAAAGAAAAAAGAGAAAAGCTCTCATGTTGTTCTTGGCCGAATAGAAGAAAGAAAAAGAAGGAAAAAGAGCTTTGAGGAAATCGGCTATGGTGGTTTGATAGACTAAGATATGTTTGATGATGTTCCATGAGATGCATGCATGTTTTAGTTGTTAGCTTGAGTTCTACCTAGCCCATGGTCTAAATCTTGCTATGTGATGGAGATGACACTCGGCCATGGATGTATCATTCTTGCTTGGTGTTGATGTTGTGTTGATGAGATATCAAGTTATTTTTGTGACCCAAGTTGAGATTTGGATTTTGGAATGAGTAAGGTTTTCGGCTATGGTAATTATAAGGGTGATGGATGTTGTTTCATGCTAAATCTAGATGAACAATGTTAGTGCTTATATCTCGATATTTATGAGTTTCTTTCTTGGTTTTACCTCAAACCCATGAAGTATTCTCAATTGGTGTTGTTAGAGGTTTCGGTCATGGGATTATAAGCTTGTTAGTTTTTATGGTGAAAGTTATGCCTTGTAAGGGTAAATGGTTCAAAGGAACATTCGGCCATGATGTAAAAATTATGGTGGAGTGATGTTAAATGCTTTGAATATTGAATATATATATTGTTATAAGTTGAATTTAAGGTTTGCTAAATTGTCTTTGTCATGGCCGAATGTGTGTATAGTTAAAGAGAATTTGTTTAAGTGCTTAGTTAATTGATATTGAGTTAATGATATGTGTATTCGGTCATAAAGTTGCACATGAGGAAATGTTAGATTAATGGTATTAAATTGCTTAATGTGATTAAAAATGCGTATGACCATTTTGTATTTGAGCTAAAGGTGGCCATATGACCTATCAAATTCATTGTCATATTCGGCCATAAGCTAGCATAATGAGACTTTAATAAGCTAAATTTGTTTGAATTAGCTCAAGAGCTTAGAGGACCAAAGTTGGATAAGGGAAAGGAAAAAGTGATCGAATAGCCGTCGAAATCGTGCGACAACATCCGAGGTAAGTTTTCGAGCAATGAGACTTAGTTTATGATTTGATTAAGTCATGATGTATGAGCATAACAAATATACGATGATATGATGATTCTACTTGAATTATATGATGAGTTAATTAGTTTATACGTATGACGGTAGCCGTATGTGCATAGAGATCGTGTCATAAAGCAAACTAAACCATCTTTGTTTGTATGTGGCTAGTGAGCCAAAATGGGAGTGCTTAATACGTGACTTGTGTTTGAACTCTAATTATGAAAATGAGATATAAATGTGTCATGATTTATTGATATGTGCATGAATATTTGAATGATAACCGGGCTAAGTCCCGAAGGCATTTGCGCTAGTGACTAGTTCCGGGCTAAGTCCCGAAGGCATTTGTGCGAGCTACTATATCCGAGCTAAGTCCTGAAGGCATTTGTGCGAGTTATTACATCCGGGCTAAGTCCCGAAGGTATTTGTACGAGCTACTATATCCGGGCTAAGTCCCGAAGGCATTGGTGCGAGTTACTATATCCGGGCTATGTCCCGAAGGCATTGAGCGAGTAGCTATATCCGGTTAAATCCCGAAGGTACTTGGCTTGGGAATGAGCGACCTTGCTGTAATAGTTTCAATTAATATGCTCGTAAAATCCCAGCAATGAGGTATGTCTCGTACATGCATTGATTTAGTTGATCCCTTACAAATAGTATTCGCTCAGTCGATAAATGAGCTACCGGCCTTTGGCTAAGTTGATCTTTTGTGTATGAATATAAGGGTTGGTAATGTGAAGTAAGTATGATATTGAGAATTTGTGCATATGAAATTATCTGTTTAGCCATATGAATGTTACACTTTAGTTGTGTCAAATTTTATGGCTCGAAACTTACTAAGCATTAAATGCTTACTCCGTTTTTTTGAATCTCTGTTTTATAGATTTTGGTTCGTCAGCTATCGGACTCGGGATTGTCGAAGTCGAAGTCGTCCACACTATCAATGTGACAGCCCAAAATTGACCCTAGTCTGGAAGTGGTTTCGGGACCGCTAAACCGAGTCACCGAAATGTTTGAACGTAATATTTATTGTCTAGAATATGTATTTATGAATGTGTGAAAATTTCAAGCTTCGATTTAGTCGATTGCATGTGAATTCAGTTATTAGGACTTGTGTGACACTTTTGAAATGTGATAGGCTAATCTATAAGGACCTAATAGTGCATGTAAACAAAGGGGGACTTGCATGTCAAATTTCCCCCTAATAGCTAGTGGCCGCCATGACAAGGGATTATGGGTAAAACATGTCATAAAACATGTTGGGACAATGGTGTATGTAAGAAAAAATAAAATAATGAGCATGGGAATTTAATAATGAAGGAACAAAAAAAAAAGAGAATGGTGAGTGTCCCCCTTTGCAGTGAGTTGAAGAAAAGAGAAGAAAAAAATTTGTTGTTCATCTTTTTTTTCATTTCTTTGAGCTGAAATTCTAAGGAAGAAGGAAGGGGTTCTTGCTTCATGCTTGGTTTGGAAGAGGATTAGGAGGAGGTTTGGCCATACTTGTGTCTAGATTAAGGTATGTTTGAGGTTGTGCCATGAGATTCATGCATGTTCTTAGTTGCTAGCTTGAGTTCTAATTAGTCCATGGTTCAAAACTTTGCTATATCATGGGGATGATATTCGGCCAAGGTAGATTTTGTGTTAATGTCATTGCATGCTAAATATGAAGCTTGTTAATGATACATGTGATGGTGGATTGATGACTCTTGGATTTTCTTTTTAGCATTTTTGAGTAAGACATTAAGTTTTGGAATTGATGGAATGGAGAGTATGCTTAAGTTGTGTTATGAACAACTATGTGTTAAATCGAGGTTTGTTAAGCTAGCTATTAAGGTGAAGTGCAATGTTAGTGATTGATTAATAGTGTATATACATGTATGCATATTCGCCATCAAATTAAGAGCATAGGTGATGATGAGTCTATGCTTTGTACATTCGGCCATATATATATATATGCATGTGTGATTGGATTATTGATAGTAGGGCTATAGCATATGGTTATGAGCCGAATAGCTAAGAGCATGAGGTAGCAAGATAAAAATTTTTACCATGCCGTTCGTATGTCATAAAATCATTAAATTGTGAATATCAATATGTGTAGCAAAGCGGTTGAATGAGTTAATTTATTTGTTTAAGCTCAAGATCCTAAAGGAGGCGTCCAACAAGGGAAATCGAAGGTCATCGAGTAGCCGACTTGGAATTATTTTACACCACACAAGGTAAGTCACTAAGCATATATTTTGTATTGATTTAAATAGACATAATGTCTATGTAATTATGCCGAAAGGAATGATAAATTTATATACATGTATGTATGTGGTGATGAAAGTATTGAATGAAAAGAAAAGAGGTGAGATGTATTGAGTTGATGATTTCGGCACTAAGTGTGCGGGTTTAAAGTTTGTACAGCACTAAGTGTGGAGTTTGATCATATAGCATTAAGTGTGCGAGTTGATTATATAGCACTAAGTGTGCGGACTCACTATATGCTTTTGAATCACTATTGACACTGAGTGTGCGACATTATTGAGTCGATCACGGATAGCGGATCAGGTAAGTACCTTGAGTTCATGGCTAATAGGCGCTATGTTTATATTTGGAGTTGAGCTTGGTAAGTTTCGAACCTATGTGACAATTTAAATTGAAGTCACGTACATAAGAATTATCGTGGAATAAGTGAAAAGCCATGTAGATGTATGAATGTAACGAAAACAAAATGGTATATAAAAATGCTTCAAATATCCTATTGATTAGTATATGGAATGTGAATGTGTAACTTGGTATGAGATTGAATCGAAAGGTCTAAGGAACTATGGTATAGTTCGGTTTGAATGGAGTAATTAGCCTCGTTCCATTTTGTTTCCTCTTGCGATAATGTTATTAATGGTTGGTAGTGCATTGCTTATGACTTACTGAGTCATATACTCATTCGGTGTTTGCTTGTCACCTATTTTAGGTTTCTTGGACTCGACTTTTTGCGTATTCGGGACTGTCATCGAAGTCATCACGCCGGCTAACAACTTTTGGTATTTTCTTCGTAGTTGGTCTAGGAGTACATTTTGGCATGTATAGGCTGTTATGCTTTGTTGAAATTTGGTATGTAAACTTTTAGCCATGCGAAAATGGCGTAAATGTTCGGTTGGAATTGGTTTTGTGATGTTTGGACACAAATCATGGTTATAATTTGGGACATGCATGATGAATTATTAGTTAAATTAAGGAAAAGTCATGAAATAGGCATGGTTTGTTTTAGTAATAGATGCTGACAGCAGCAGTGGTGTGGATGTGAAAAATCACTAAAAATAGTAGGAGTGGAATTAAATAGTGAATAAATTATGTAAATGAGCCTTGATGAATCTACTTTCATATGGAAGAAACGAAACGATCATATGAGTTGTATATTGAGAGATATTTAAGTATTCGTGAAACAGGGCCAGAACGGTTTCTGGATTCCCTATTCCGACTTTGGAAATTCATTATAAATTAACCAGAGATAATTAGGAGTCATACCATATATGTATAGATTCCTCTTTGAGTCTAGTTTCTATAGAAATAAACGGCATCAGTATTGAAGCCCTACACAGGGATATATTCAAGTTGTAACACACGAAGGTCAATGTAGTCGACCCCTGTAACATGGGAGACTTTAACTAATAAACTGTACTAATTGGCTCAACCAAAAATTCTAGAAAAAATCTGTAGATGGAAATATGAGTCTAGTTTCAGGGAAAAATTACGAAACTGATTTTCGAGTTTTGAAACTCCAGATATGATTTTTAAGGAGACAGTGATGCAGTAACCAGCTTGTCTGGAAATTTTTTTTATGGACTGTGAAAACAATTAAGTTAAGTCTGTGTGCACCTTGTATTCGACTCCGGTAACGGACTCGGGTACGGGGTGTTACAATCAAACCCCCTTTTGGTACACTTTTGGTTGAACTTTGAAATTATGTAATCGAACCTTGATGAATCTATTTTCATAGGAAAGTAACGAAATGATCATATGAACAGTATATTATGAGATATTTAAGTTTTCGCGAAACAGGGCCAGAACAGTTTCTGGATTCCCTGTTCTGACTTTTGAAATTAATTATTAATTAACCAGAGATAATTAGAAGTCATGCCATATATGTACAGATTCCTTTTCGAGTCTAGTTTCTATAGAAACAAACGGCATCAGTATTGAAGCCCTGTACAGGGAGATATCCAAGTCGTAATGCGCAAAGGTCAGTGTAGTCTAACCCTGAAACAGGGGAGACTTTAACTAATAAACTGTACTAATTGGCTCAACCAAAAATTCTAGAAAAAAAATTGTAGATGAACATATGAGTCTAGTTTCAGGAAAAATTTACGGAACTGGTTTTCTAGTTTTGGAACTCGAGATATGATTTTTAAGGTGACAGTGACGCAGTTAGCCAGCTCGTCTGGAAATTTAAAATGGACTGTGCAAATAAGTGATTTAAGTCTGCGAACCCCTCGTGTCTGACTCCGGCAACGGTCTCGGGTACGGGGTGTTACACCATTCGAGGTGGTCGTGGCTATGAAATGAATGTGTGGCATGGTAGTAAGTGGATAATGATTGGATATGGAAAATTGTAGAATGTGAATTGGAATTTCTAACTTGGTGTAACATGAGTATAGATAATAAACACATGTATGACAACATGTAAATGCTTTAACGAAATTTTACTAAAGGATGATTAACCATTAAATTGATGTAATAATGTGTGTTTATAATGTGTATAAGTATGGGAGAGGATAATGAATAACATAAGGTTTGGAAAATAGCCTAAGTGTTGGCTACAGAGGTAGAGACACGGCCATGTGTCTCAACCGTGTGGAGGACATGGCCTCGGACGTGTGGCTTGGCCATGTGAATCAATTTGTTTTGCTGACATCATAAACAGAGAGTTACACGGCTTGAGGACACGGGCATGCTGAAGACACACTGGCATGTCCCTATGTCCACATGGGCTGTGACCCTGTTTCATGAAAATTTCTCTAAGTTTTCCCAGAGCTTTCTAAAGTCATCGGTTTAGTCCCGAACCACCCCAATGTATGTTTTAGGCCTCGAAGGCCTGTATAGGGGATGATTTACATGTGTTTGAAAAGTTTTACTTTAGATGAAATTTTATGGCCCAGTTTTTCATGTTTGTGAATGTTGAAGTCCGGTAACGCCTCGACTATCCCGGCTTCGGATACGGGTAAGGGGATTACAAGTATACCTGAAACTCCAACCTTAAAGACATCATTCATTGAGGAAGATGCAGAATCAGAAGATTTCCCCCAGGTTTTATCGCCCTTATCCTATTGAAGCTAAAATTAGTCAAGTGGCCTACAAATTGAAATTACCTAAAGGAGCAAAAATCCACCCCACATTCCACGTGTCTCAACTGAAAAAACATGTTAGCTCAACTATACACTCACCCATATTGCCACTTGTTGGAACAGATGGCTCAATCCTGAAGGAACCTGCACGAATCCTTGACAAAAGAATGATAAAAAAAGGGAATCATGCTACCACTGAGGTGCTTGTGGAATGGGCGGACACTTTTCCTGAGGACTCTACTTGGGAAGCTTGGACAGGGTTTCAGAGGCAATATCTTGCTTTTGATCCTTGTGGACAAGGATCAACTACAGTGTAACATCCCATTTTAAAGTCAAATTGGAACAGTGGTTTCGGGACCACGAATTTGAAGTAGAAATATTTATTTTATTATTTCTTTAGGGTCTACAGTATGAATGAATGATTGTGTGAAAATTTCATTAAGAAATTTTATCGATAGAGTGTCCAATTTGACTAATAGGACTAAATTACAATAGGTGCAAAATATGTGTTCTAGAGTCTAGAGGTGTCTAATTGCTATGAAATTTTAAATTGGAGGTCCTTACATGGTAATTAGACCATTATACTTTAAGTCGGACAAAAATAGACATGGTTAGATAAAATTTCAAAATTTTAAGTGAAGGGCATTTTGGTCATTTGGTAAATGAAGACAAAAATAACTAATAAAAAGATGTTCATCTTCATCAAATTAGTCCCTTAGCTGAAATTCCAAGGGTCTCCATAGCTAAGGTCTTTCCAAGCTTTCAAGCTCGAATGTAAGTTCGTTCTTGCCCCGTTTTTAATGATTTTTATATTTTTGAAGTTGTCTCAACCTAATCTAGCTATTTCAAGGACTAATTTAAAAGAAAATCAAAGTGTAAAATTTTACCCATGTTAAATATTTGTGTATTTTGATGTTTAATGGTAGAAAATGCATGTTTGGTGTTAGATAAACAACATTTACCAAGTGAGTTTTGATGAAAATGTCAAATAGGGACCTATTTGTAAAAGTTGTAAAATGTGTATAAAAATGTGAAAAAATGAAAAAATGTGGGCTGATATGAGTACTAATAATATTTGGCTAGGCTTGGGTAATGACGAAATTGAATGAAAATCTTTTGACGAGGCTAGAGACTAAAATGTAAAAAGTTAAAAAGTTAGGGCAAAAATGTAATTTTTGCCATAACGTTTTTTTTTTGGTATTAAATTGAATAATGTGATGATTGAATGAGCTAAATTTGGTATTATAGATCAACAAAGGCGAGGTTCTGACCTAGACTAGGGAAAGAACAAAGTTGTGGACTAAATCGAACTATTAGCCATTTTGTACCGAGGTAAGTTCGTATGTTAAAAATATACTTTATAATAATTGAACTTAAATGCTTTAATATTGCATGAATTGTATGTTTGATTATGTGAATGGGAATAACTCTACAAACGAGTTCGATGATGAATCAACAAGCAAGAAATCCCGTTTGAACCTTAAGAATAGGGTATGATACAAGTGACATGTCACTAGGGTCATTATGTGTTATGTGATTATGTGATCCGAGTGCTGGTTGATCGCGTGATTTTGTGATAGGTTTTAAATATTTATAATTAATCGTTCTTGAAACTAACTATTATCGCGATGTAGGCAAATGTACCTATCGAGCAGTAGTATAGTTTTAGCAAGACCAGATTGTCGAACCCAAAGGAACTAAAAGTACTAGTAATGATTGTCTTTTTATTATCTAACCTAAGTATAAAGAGATTTTGTTTTAACTAACTAATTATCTAAACTAAGAATTCACAGAGAATGGAATTGAGGAATTGCTTTTCGGAAAGTCGATTGAATTAAGACAATACCTAAGGAAAAATCCACCTAGACTGTACTAGTTATTCTGGCTCCGAATCGGACGATTTATTCATTTAACTTATTCCGTAGAGATCTCTAAGTTATGTTATTATCCCTATTTAAGACTAATAACGTCTAATCCCTAGATTGAATAATTGAGACCTTTCTCTAATTAACACACTAGGGTTGCATTAATTCGATCTATGGATCCCCTTATTAAGTTTCACCCTAATCCGGCAAAATCTTGTCACCCTATTTCTAGGAGCGCAAACAACTCCGCTTAATTATGACAAAATGTACTCTTAGACAGGGTCTATTCCTCCTCTGAATGAGAGCTTATCTTGAATCAGTATCCTGGGATATCAAAACAAGAATTAAGAACACATAATTAAGAACAAGTTAAATATTTATCATACAATTCAGAAAATAATAACCAGATTCGTCTTAGGTTTCATTCCCCTTAGGTATTTAGGGCTTTTATTTCATAACTTGTAACGCTCCGAGCCCGAGACCGTTTCCGGAGTCAAAAACGAGGTGTTAACAGACTTATTTCATTGTAAAACACCGTTCATTTAAAAAATTTCCAGACAAGCTGGCTAACTGCGTCACTGTCACCTTAAAAATCATATCTCGAGTTCCAAAACTCAAAAACTTGTTCCGTAAATGTTTCCTGAAACTAGACTCATATGTCCATCTACAAACTTTTTTCTAGAATTTTTGGTCGGGCCAATTAGTACAGTTTATTAGTTAAAGTCTCTCCTGTTACAGGGTTCGACTACTCTGACCTTCATGCATTACGACTTAGATATCTTCCTGTACAGGGCTTCAATACTTATGACGTTTGTTTCTAACGAAACTAGACTCGAAAAGGAATCTGTACATATAGGGCATGACTTCTAATTATCTCTGTTTAATTTATAGTGAATTTCCAAATTTAGAATAGGGGACCCAGAAATCGCTCTGGCCCTGTTTCACGAAAACTTAAACATCTCATAAAATACGGCTCATATGATCGTTTCGTTACTTTCATATGAAAATAGATTCATCAAGGTTCGATTAAATAATTTATTCACTATTTAATTCCATTCCTACTATTTTTAGTGATTTTTCAAATCCACACCACTGCTGCTGTCAGCATCTGTTTTTAAGGTAAACTTTACCTATTTCATGGTTTTCCATGAATCAACTAGAACTTGTCATACATAGCACCAAAATGATCATGATTAACCATTCCAATGGCTAATCGTTACCAAACATTTCCATACCTCTCAATGAAAAACTTACAAAATGATTATAATGCTATGCTCAAAGTATATATAAGCCATTTTCGCATGGCTATCCAAATTTATACAAAACCAAAGGGTACATGACCAACAACAAAAAGGGGTAGTCCTATACATGCCATTTTCAGAGTTCAACTAAAAGAGTACCAAAAGGGCTTTGATAGTGTGGGAGACTTCGACTTTGACACTCCCGAGTCCGATAGCTGATGAACCAAAATCTATAAAACAGAGATTCAAAGAACGGAGTAAGCATTTAAGCTTAGTAAGTTTTGAGCAGTGAAATTAGGCACAACTAAAGTATAGCATTCATATAACTAAACGGATAATTTCATATACACATATTCTCAAAAAAAAAAAATCAGTCCTACTTCACATTTCCAACCCTTATATTCACACATAAGGGATCAACTTAACCAAAGGCCGGAAGCTCATTAATTGACTGAGCGAATAATATTTAAAAGGAATCAACTACTCCAATGCATATACGAAACGTACCTCATCGTTGGGATTTTACGAGTGTATTAATTGAAATTATTACAGCAAGACCGCTCATTCCCAAACCAAGTACCTTCGGAATTTAGCCGGATATAGCTACTTGCTCAAATGCCTTCGGGACTAGCCCGGTCATAGTAACTCGCACAAATGCCTTCGGGACTTAGTCCGGTTATAGTAGCTTGCACAAATGCCTTTGGGACTTAGCCCGGTTATAGTAACTCGCACAAATGCCTTCGGGACTTAGCCCGGATATAGTAGCTCGCACAAATGCCTTCGGGCTTAGCCCGGAATTAGTCACTAGCACAATTGCCTTCGGGACTTAGCCCGGTTATCATCCAAATATCCATGCACATATCAATAAATCATGACACATCTATATTTCATTTTCATAACTAGAATTAAAACACAAGTCACTTATTAAGCATTATCATTTTCGGCTCAATAGTTACATACAAAGAGCATGATTTTAATTTACTTAAAACATGATCTAATCGAATCATAATCTAAGATCCATTACTCAAAAACTTACTTCGGATGTTGTCGAACGATTTCGGCGGCTATTCGATCACTTTTTCCTTTCCCTTGTCCAACTTTGGTCCTCTAAGCTCTTGAGCTTAATCTAGATACAAGTATGGCCGAACCTCTTCAACCTTTTCTTCCCCTCCTTCCCTTGATTTTTTGGTCAAGAAGAAACAAATGAGAACCTTTTTTTTTTTTCATCATCCTACTAACCATTATTATTTTATTGCCCATGCTCCTTATTTTATTTTTCCTAACATAAAACACTAACATAAAAGGTTTATAATACCTTTTATCCCATAGCATGGCCGACCACTAGTCAAATTTTGGGTAATTTGACATGCAAACCCATCACCTTTATAACATGCATTAATAGGCCACTTACATTTGCCTAGCACATTTCTAAATTTTCTCACATAAGTCCTATTAACTAAATTCACATGCAATTAACTATATCAAAGCTTAAAACTTTCACACATTCATATTCACATATTTTAGACAATAATTATCATATTCAAATAATTTGGTGACTCGGTTTAGCGGTCCCGAAACCGCTTTCCGACTAGGGTCACTTTAGGGTTGTCACAACTCTCCCCCACTTAAGAATTTTTCGTCCTCGAAAATCTTACCGATAAATAGGTTTGGGTATCGTTCTTTCATGGCATTCTCGGTTTCCCAAGTAGCTTCTTCGATCCCATGTTTGAGCCATAAAACCTTTACTAACAGAACCCTTTTGTTTCGCAACTCTTTCACTTCACGAGCTAGGATACGAATCAGTTCTTCTTCATAACTCATATCGGCTTGAATTTCAACCTCGGAGGGACTTATTATGTGCGAAGGATCAGATCTGTAACGTCGAAGCATCGAAACATGAAAAACGTTGTGGATCCTTTCAAGTTCAGGGGGTAAAAGTAACCTATATGCAACTGGACCAACTCGTTCGGAGATTTCATACGGCACAATGAATCTCGGACTCAATTTGCCCTTACGGCCAAATCTAAGTATCTTTTTCCAAGGTGAAACTTTAAGAAACACTTTGTCTCCCACCTGATACTCAATGTCTTTTCGTTTCAAATCCGCGTACGACTTCTGACTATCTGTGGCTGCCTTCAGACTTTCACGGATTACTTTTACTTTCTACTCAGCATCTTTAATCAAATCAACTCCGAAAATTTTACTTTCACCGAGCTCGGTCCAAAACAATAGTGTACGGCATTTACGACCGTACAAAGCCTCGTAAAGTGCCATCTTAATACTTGATTGAAAACTATTGTTGTAAGCGAATTCAATCAAAGGTAAATACCGCTCCCATGAACCACTAAACTCAAGGGTGCAACATCTTAACATATCCTCGAGTATCTGAATTATCCGCTTGGATTGACCATCGGTTTGGGGATGAAAAGCGGTGCTAAAGTGCAACTTGGTACCCAAAGCTTTTTGCAATTTCTTCCAAAATCGCGAGGTGAATCTCGGATCTCTATCTGACACAATAGAAATGGGTACCCCGTGTAATCTCACAATCTGAGAAACATACAATTCAGCTAGTTTATCCAAAGGAATAATCCGTACGCGTGGGAATGAAATGAGCCGACTTAGTCAGTCTATCAACAACAACCCAAATCGCATCTTTCTTACTCGCTGACAATGGTAACCCAGATACAAAATCCATCGTGATTCGTTCCCATTTCCATTCAGGTATCATGATCGGCTGAAGTAAACCTGTAGGCACTTGATGTTCTGCTTTCACTTGTTGGCATATTAAACACTTCGAAACAAAATCGGAAATGTCTCGTTTCATACCATGCCACCAAAACTGACGACTCAGATCATTGTACATTTTCGTACTCCCCGGGTGAATTGACATTCGGCTACAATGAGCTTCGTTCAGAATCATCGAAATAAGTTCTGAATTTCTTGGAACACACAAACGACTTCTGAACCTCAAACAATCGTCATCATCAATTTGAAACTCTGATTCCATATTCGAAACACATTCAGCCCGTTTTGCAACCAATTCATCATCGGCTTTCTGAGCTTCACGAATTTGATGAATCAACAATGGTTTGGCCTTTAATTCAGCTACTAACACATTGTCGGATAGAACAGACAAGTGTACATTCATCGCTCGTAAAGTAAACAGTGATTTTCGACTTAAGGCATCCGCAACCACATTAGCCTTTCCTGGGTGATAGTCAATGACAACCTCATAATCTTTTAACAACTCGAGCCAACATCTTTGTCGCAGATTTAAGTCTCTTTGAGTCATCAAATATTTGAGACTTTTGTGATCCGAATATACATGGCACTTCTCACCAAATAAGTAATGTCGCCATATTTTCAAAGCGAATACGATGGCAGCTAGTTCGAGATCATGGGTCGGATAATTTTTCTCATGTGGCTTCAATTGTCTCGACGCATAAGCTACAACTCGACCCTCTTGCATCAATACGCAACCCAACCCAAGTAGGGATGCATCACTATAAATGACAAACTCTTTGCCTGATTCGGGCTGCACTAGCACTAGAGCTTCGGTCAAGTAAGTTTTCAGTTGATCGAAACTTTTCTGACATTTTTCTAACCATTCGAACTTAACATCTTTCTGAAGTAGCTTCGTCATTGGTGTGGCTATCATCGAGAAACCCTTTACAAACCGTCCGTAGTAACCGGCTAGTCCCAAGAAGCTCCGAACCTCAGTAATATTTCTCGGAGGCTTCCAGTTAAGTATGGCTGAAATTTTGTTCGGATCAACTCGAATACCCGATGCGGATACCACATGACCCAAGAGGCTCACCTCTCTTAACCAGAACTCACACTTACTGAACTTAGCATATAACTGCTTATCTCGTAAAATCTGCAACACTAATCTCAGGTGCTCAGCATGCTCGGTTTCATCTCTTGAGTAGACCAAGATGTCATCAATAAACACAACTACAAACCGGTCCAGATCATCGTCAAGACCCGATTCATCAGATCCATAAATACCGCAGGGGCATTAGTGAGCCCAAACGGCATCACTAAGAACTCATAGTGGCCGTATCTCGTTATGAAAGCAGTTTTGGGTATATCTCAATCTCGAATTATGGCGATAATAACCCGATCTCAAATCTATCTTTGGAAACACCGAGGCTCCTTTAGTTGATCAAACAAATCATCAATACGCTGTAACGGATATTTATTCTTTATTGTCACTTTATTCACCGACGATAGTCGATGCACAACCTCATGGTTCCATCCTTCTTTTCACAAACAATACTGGTGCACCCCAAGGTGAGAAACTTGGTCGGCGAAACCCCTATCCGTCAACTTTTGCAATCGAGCTTTCAACTCTTTTAACTCGGTTGGTGCCATACGATCACGGAGCTATCGAAATTGGTGTAGTCCTGTACAAGCTCGATACCAAACTCTACCTCCCGAGCAGTGGTAAACCCGTAATTCTTTGGGAAAAACATCCGTATTCACAAACCAGCGCACGATTCAGGCTTCTTTTCTAACTCTTTGTCATCAAGTACATACGCAAGGTATGCTTCACACCCCTTTCTTACATATTTCTGAGCCAACATCGATGATATTACAGCTGGCAACCTATTCAAGTCAGTAGACTCAACTCGGATTATCTCATTATTTACACACCTTAAATCGATGGTTTTTCTTTTGTAATTTACAATTGTATCATGTACGGTCAACCAATCCATACCGAGGATAACATCAAATTCATCAAACGGTAAAAGCATCAGGACAGCCGGAAAACAGGAGCCTCGAATTATTAGGGGACATTTCTTACACACTTTGTCGACAAGCACGAATTCACCCAAGGGATTTGACACTGAATTACAAGCTCGAGAGACTCAACAGTAGAGTCTTCTCGATGCTAAGGTTTCACATATATAAGAATGAGTAGAACCAGGTCAATCAAAGCAATCACATTAGTATCAAAGAGAGTAAAAGTACCGGTAATAACATCCGCGAAGAAGCATCCTCGCGTGCGGCGTATGGCATAAGCTCTAGCAGAGCACGAGCCTCGGATCTGGTTGTAGCATCTCTAGATCCTCTCGACCGCCACTAGCATTGCTCAGTATTCCTAGATGGTCTACCCCGAGCAGTAGTAGCACCGGGTTTCCCACTCGATTTACGTTCTGCTCGCACAATCTCGGGCAATCTTTAATAAAGTGGTCACCGATCCGCACTTGTAACAGAGCGGTCATAGAATCTACAACTCCCGAATGCCATTTACCACAATCTCGACACTCCGCTCGTCTCGATGATCATTTCCAACACTGGCGACCGAAGTGACTCGTGCACTCACAGGGGGTCGATCACGATCTCGTCTAGAAAAGCCCGAAGTGTCTCTTGATCGGCCTAAATCATCTCTAAATTTCTTCGATGACTGTTGAAAGGGCTTTCCGAAGATCTCTTCTGAAACTCCTTTGCTCCCATATCGCCTTTCCTTTTCTCCTTCATCGAGCTCCTCGGCTTTGCAAGCTCGCTCGACAAGTACCAAAATTCTCGATTTCTAAAATGCCAACATACGACTTTATATCATCATTTAGTCCATCTTCAAACGTTTACACATCACGACTTCTAAAGAAATGCATTCTCGTATGCGTCTGGCTAAGCCTCACAAATTTTCGTTCATAGTCAGTAACCGACATGTAACCTTGTTTAAGTTCAAGAAATTCCTTCCGTTTTTGATCCATGAATCTCTGACTGATATACTTTTTCCGAAACTAGGTTTGGAAAAACTCCCAAGTTACTTGCTCTCTGGGCACAATAGAAGTCAACGTATTCCACCAATAGTAGGCAGAATCACGTAGCAAGGAGATAGTACACTTTAGGCACTCATCGGGTGTGCAAGATAGCTCATCGAGTACCCGAATAGTGTTGTCCAACCAAAATTCAGCTTGCTCGGCATCATCATTGTCCGTAGCTTTAAATTCAGAGCCCGTGTTTTCGGATTCTATCAATGAGGGCTTATTTGACCTTATTTGGTCGATTCTGGGAGGTATTGTAGGTGTGGGTTGTATTAGTCGGAATGGAGGTTGTGGAGCGATCAGATTAGTTCGAATGTATTGGTTGAACCAATCATTCATCACGCTATAAAAAGCTTGTCTAGCTTCATCATTCGGATTACTAGTAATAGGTTGAGAGTCCGCCGATGCTGTCCCTTGTGCGGGAGCAGGTGCTACACTCTCAAGATCATCAGCTACCGCTCGGTTGGGATCGAGATTCATTACTATAAATAAACACATTTTCAATTGTCAGAAATCACCACACTATCAAATAATCACATAATGGCATGTATAGCTAGACCCAAACGTATCACGGTAGTCCTAGAATCGACTAAACCTAGCTCTGATACCAATAAAATTGTAATGCCCCGAGCCCGAGACCGTTGCCGGAGTCGAACACGAGGTGTTAACAGACTTATTTCATTGTAAAACACCGTTCATTTAAAAAATTTCCAAACAAGCTGGCTAACTGCGTCACTGTCACCTTAAAAATCATATCTCGAGTTCCAAAACTTGAAAACCAGTTCTGTAAATTTTTCCTGAAACTAGACTCATATGTCTATCTACACATTGTCTTTCTAGAATTTTTGGTTGGGCCAATTAGTACAGTTTATTAGTTAAAGTCTCCCCTGTTACAAGGTTCGACTACTCTGCCTTCATACATTACGACTTAGATATCTTCCTGTACAGGGCTTCAATACTTATGCCGTTTGTTTCTAAAGAAACTAGACTCGAAAAGGAATTTGTAAATATAGGGCATGACTTCTAATTATCTCTGTTTAATTTATAGTAAATTTCCAAAGTCAGAATAGGGGATCCAGAAATCGCTCTGGCCCTGTTGCACAAAAACTTAAACATCATATAAAATACGGCTCATATGATCATTTTGTTACTTTCATATGAAAATAGATTCATCAAGGTTCGATTACATAATTTATTCACTATTTAATTCCATTCCTACTATTTTTAGTGATTTTTCAAATCCACACCACTTCGCTGTCAAGATCTGTTTTTAGGTAAACTTTACCTATTTCATGGTTTTCCATGAATCAACTAGAACTTGTCATACATAGCACCAAAATGATCATGATTAACCATTCCAATGGCTAATCGTTACCAAACATTTCCATACCTCTCAATGAACAACTTACAAAATGATTATAATGCTATGCTCAAAGTATATATAAGCCATTTTCGCATGGCTATCCAAATTTATACAAAACCAAATGGTACATGACCAACAACAAAAAGGGGTAGTCCTATACATGCCATTTTCAGAGTTCAACTAAAAGAGTACCAAAAGGGCTTTGATAGTGTGGGTGACTTCAACTTTGACACTCCCGAGTCCGATAGCTGACGAACCAAAATCTATAAAACAGAGATTCAAAGAACGGAGTAAGCATTTAATGCTTAGTAAGTTTTGAGCAGTGAAATTAGGCACAACTAAAGTATAGCATTCATATAACTAAACGGATAATTTCATATACGCATATTCTCAAAAAAAAAAAAATCAGTCCTACTTCACATTTACAACCCTTATATTCACACATAAGGGATCAACTTAACCAAAGGCCGGAAGCTCATTAATTGACTGAGCGAATAATATTTAAAAGGAATCAACTACTCCAATGCATATACGAAACATACCTTATCGTTGAGATTTTACGAGCATATTAATTGAAATTATTACAGCAAGATCGCTCATTCCCAAACCAAGTACCTTCAGAATTTAGCCGGATATAGCTACTTGCTCAAATGCCTTCGGGACTAGTCCGGTCATAGTAACTCGCACAAATGCCTTCGGGACTTAGTCCGGTTATAGTAGCTCGCACAAATGCCTTCGGGACTTAGCCCGGTTATAGTAACTCGCACAAATGCCTTCGGGACTTAGCCCAGATATAGTAGCTCGCATTAAATGCCTTCTGCTTAGCCTGAATTAGTCACTAGCACAATTGCCTTCGGGACTTAGCCCGGTTATCATCCAAATATCCATGCACATATCAATAAATCATGACACATCTATATTTCATTTTCATAACTAGAATTCAAACACAAGTCACTTATTAAGCATTATCATTTTCGGCTCAATAGTTACATACAAAGAGCATGATTTTAGTTTACTTAAAACATGATCTAATCGAATCATAATCTAAGATCCATTACTCAAAAACTTACTTCGGATGTTGTCGAACGATTTCGGCGGCTATTCGATCACTTTTTCCTTTCCCTTGTCCAACTTTGGTCCTCTAAGCTCTTGAGTTTAATCTAGATACAAGTATGGCCGAACCGCTTCAACCGCTTCAACCTTTTCTTCCCCTCCTTCCCTTGATTTTTTGGTCAAGAAGAAACAAATGAGAACCTTTATTTATTTATTTTTTCATCATCCTACTAACCATTATTATTTTATTTCCCATGCTCCTTATTTTATTTTTCCTAACATAAAACACTAACATAAAAGGTTTATAATACCTTTTATCCCATAGCATGGCCGGCCACTAGTCAAATTTTGGGTAATTTGACATGCAAACCCATCACCTTTATAACATGCATTAATAGGCCACTTACATTTGCCTAGCACATTTCTAAATTTTCTCACATAAGTCCTATTAACTAAATTCACATGCAATTAACTATATCGAAGCTTAAAACTTTCACACATTCATTTCACATATTTTAGACAATAATTATCATATTCAAATAATTTGGTGACTCGGTTTAGCGGTCCCGAAACCGCTTTTCGACTAGGGTCACTTTAGGGCTGTCACATAACTAAAAAAGAAAACATCTCAGAATAATAAAGAATGCAAAACATAAAGAAAACCCAAAACTCTTGAAGGGGAAACTGAGGAGAGATCTTCAGTCTTGATGGTGAATCCGGCTTCTGAGATGGATCAATCAGCTTCCTTGGAGTAATTCCTTACTCCTATTCTGTGTCTCCTTTTCTTCCTCCTCTAGGGTGTATTTATAGGCTTTGGAATGCTTAAGAGCCCTCAAAATTAGCCATTTCTGAATTAGACTCAACTTGGGCTCGACAGGGACACGCCCGTGTGACATGCCCGTGTGTGATTACTTCAGGCCGTGCTCGAGCCTGCCAAATTGACACGGCCGTGTGGTCTTCCCATGTGAGGAGGTCCAGGCCGTGTTGATTTCGTAATTTGGCCCATTTTCTCCATTTTTGGCCCGTTTCTCGTTCTTTTCGCTCTTCTATGTTCTCCTATATATAAAACATGAGACTAAAGCATTAGGATCATTGAATTCACCAATTCTAATAGGCAATCATCCATAAAATGCGTTAAACATGGGGTCAAAATATGTATAAATTACGGTTTATCAAATACCCCTCACTTAAGCATTTGCTTGTTCTCAAGCAAAATTCTCAACTCATAATCAAAATAAATTCTTCTCAACTTATAATTTCTATCGATAATATCTCAAAATAATCCATAGGTAATCATACATTGAGAATTCAACTAAAAGAACATAAAAGTTTCAAACATTCCAAGTTGAGTATTTAATCATGCAAACATAGGTGTCTCCCTTCATCTAAGTAATTACATTTGATTTAGAATATCACAGAGTTTCACATTCTTACTAAAGATTCACTCAAATCACTCGAGGTGTTTAAGGACAATAAATGAAGCATTCAATAGTCAATAATGAAAAGTCATTACCATAGGCTTGCATGAAAATCAAATCTCCACCACTATAATTTAAGATGATACATCAATCAAAAGGTCCTTAGAGGGTTGTAATGAGGCTTGGTTAGGGGGTATGGTCACAAGTTGAAAGAAAGGGTTAGAATCGAGATTGATTTGAAAAATTACCTAACTAGAAAAATAGCTAGTCATCAATTGTGTACAACAGAGCTTTTTTCAGAATATGGAATTTGACTTCTTTAGCTCATAAGATTATTACTATTAAGATGTATACATTTTTTTAAGAACAAGTTAAATACAAAGTAGAATAAAACTTAGCTAACCAACTATTTCAATTCCAGTCTCGACAAAAAATGGGGATCAAATTAATTTATGGGATTTCAACAATAATGGGTTAAGGGTTAATATTAAGGGTAATACAAGAAATGGGTTGTTAGGCTCAAGGGGGTTTACTAGGGGTTAATCGTGGAGGTAGGCTTTTCATGGCATGAGTGGGTTAATCCTAAGTGCCTTAATCATTTTGACATATCAAATCAAATGGTGTGGTCTCGACATGCATAATCAAGCAAGTTCTAGAATAATAGTTCAATACTGACGCACTCAAAGCAATAATAAAAGTGAGCATGAAAAAATTAATAGATGCTCAAAAGGCTCAAGAATCTCACAAAAATTATGGTTTTTTGATGTTTAAAACTTGTGAATTCCAACTTAAAGTAATACCTAAACTTTGGGGAAACAACCTAGGATTTTAAATTCTTAAAAATCAACTTATCATGCTTGATTCTCTAATGTTTTGAGGTTTAAACAATCAATGCATAAAAGCCTATTTTTTAATTCAAGATATATCAATCAACGTCATAAATCAATCAAAATTTATCCTAAATACGATATGAGAGCTTTCCAAGAGAACAAGGCAGTCATTCAGGGATTTTTTGGATAATGAAATAAATAGCCCCCCACACTTAAGATGTACATTGCCCTCAATGTACAAATATAGATATTAGAATATAAACATAAGATAGGGAGAGAAGTGAAACTTCCTGTATGATGAATTCCTCGAACTGGAGTTTTGGAGAGTAATTGGTGCAAAAGTGGAGGAGGATACTCCAGCAGTGGTAGAGGTTCATTAGTCCATAAGTCCTACGCCAAAAGAATATTATATCTAGTGGTAGCTATGGTACTCTAGGAACATCTCTTATTTTGTTAGAACTACTATTTATTTCTTGAGTTACAAATTCGTTTTTCTTGTCTTTTATAATTAGAATTTTTTGTATTTGATTTTTGATTGTGTTTGTTCTCTTAGTCAGGTCTTTTATTTTTCTTTCGGTTAATGAATAATTTGTCCACGCCATAGATTGAATTTGAAGGGATGATTTGTGAATCATCTTATTACTGATTATCGAATCCTTTTTAGTTTCGCCCAATTCATATGGTTCTCTCAACCCAAAAAATGAAATTGGATTTATTTTTGAAAGTTCTTTTATTATTCCTTTTAGAAATAGAATGCTTTGAGTGATCCATTTTTTTGTTTCTTTTGAAGCTTTTCGAAACAATTTTGTTTTTTCTTTTAAAATTGTTAAAGCTATAAAACATTTCATTTTCCATTTTTTTATTTATTTTTTAGTTCTTTAAAAATAGGCTCAAAAAACGAATACCGTTTTCTAGGAGAGCCGAAAGGTAGTTCAGTTTCCATTCCCCCTTCCCCCTCTTACTAAGACTACAGAATGTTCTTGTGAATTATGGCCAATACCAGGTATATAAGCAGCGATTTATTTTCTATCGGTATTTATGGATTGATCACGAGTCGAAATATGGTTAGGGCCCTTATGTGTCTTGAACTTATACTGAATGCGGTTAATATCAATTTTGTAACATTTTCTAATTTTTTTGATAATCGGCAATTAAAGGGAAATATTTTCTCAATTTTGTTATAGCTATTGCATATTACCAAGCGACTATTGGATCACTATTGTGTCCTCGATTTATCGTAATGTAAAATCAACGCGTATCAATCAATCAACTTTGTTGAATAAGTAATATTAATAATATTAAATTATAAGATTCACCAATTTGAATTAGCATGTACAATATGTTGGAATCTACATCATGTTTTCGAAAACGTAAGAAATCAAAGTATCTTGGTCCTTTCTTATGAGTTGATCCCGAAGGAAATTGATTAGAAAATTTTGGTAAATCGTTGATTCATCTGGTGTTTAACTATATTTATTTACAAGTTTACTAGATTGAAATTTTATGATGTTCTAAAATTTATAGATCCCATGTCACATTCAGTAAAAATTTATGATACATGTATTGGGTGTACTCAATGTGCCCGAGGCCTATGCTTTTTTGAATCCAATCGTAGATTTTATGCCAGTAATACCTGTTCTCTTTTTTCTCTTAGCCTTTGTTTGGCAAGTCTCTGTAAGTTTTCGATGAGATCCTTAATACTTGCCCTAGAAAAATTCATGTGTGATTCAAGAAAAAAATTCTAGCAATTGAAAAGATCGATAAGTCTTACACTAGAACGAACCCTCAATTCAAAGATTGAAATTCTTGGATAGCCACGATAAATCGGGATCATCCCATTTCCTCATTCGACCCTTTTCGTCAAGAACCCTATTTAGATTAGAGTCCACCACAATATATAATTGTTGGTATGAAAGAATTTTTTTTGTAATGAAAAACTCAACTCTTATTACAAGTGAATTTCTGAAAATTCTTTTGGATTTCTAGAAATTCTAGAAATCACTTTATTTCTTGGTGTCAAAATCAAAACAAAATATGATATGTGGTATAAAAACGGGGAATCTATTCTCTTCTTTTTCCAAAAAAATGCTCTTGGAGATTGTGTAATGCTTACTCTTAAACTCTTTGTTTACACCGTAGTAATATTCTTTTCGCAACAGTAGTATTTATAACAGTAGTAAGATACGACTTATTTGAAAATTAATTCAATGAACGAACAATTCATAAAAACAAAGCTTTCTGCCCTATTCCATATATTCTATAGCTCCTTACCGTGTTAATTATCAATTATTAGGTATTGATATTCATGGGCAATAGAAATTAATATTTAGGGATAGATATTACCTTTCTTTTTCTCCTTTCAAATAAATTGAAATGATTGAAGTTTTTCTATTTGGAATCGTCTTAGGTCTAATTCCTATTACTTTGGTGGATTATTCGTAATCGCATATTTACAATACGACGTGGTGATCAGTTGGACCTTTGATTAATTAACATACCTTTTTTGGATTAATTAACATACCTTTTTTTGACTGACCCCTTTAATTCTTAAATTTTAAAATTTCAATTTATTTAATAATTTTAATTTAATAATTTAATCCAAGGAGGTCAAATTCGAATTGATGTTCAATTTTTTTTTTTAGTTCGGTGTAATTTTCGACCTAACAAGAGCGGAATCACGCTCTGTAGGATTTGAACCTACGACATTGGGTTTTGGAGACCCACGTTCTACTGAACTGAACTAAGAGCGCTTTCTTATCATAATAAATAAGACTGTAAAAAAGAGGATTCTTTTATTTTATAACCCCAATACATCCAACTCATATATGTATAATAATTGAATTAGAAATTGTATAATTTAACTCTAATAAGTTATTATTCTAATGAGTTAGAGTAGAGTAATTCTAAAAGAAAGTTGAAATTATAATGAATAATGATAAGCCGTCTCTTGAAGCGACAAATATATATTTATATTTTGTTTTGATTTTGAAATAGATTATTCCAATCAAATCCATTGTAAAGAATTGTAAAGATTAGAAATCAACAAAAGAAAAAGTAAGTGGATCTAACCCATTGAATCGTGACTATATCCTCTATTCTGATATTAAAATTCGATAGAGATGAAATTGGAACAGTCGATTTCTTTTTATTTCATATTTATTTGGACTCCACAAGAATCTGTCAATATTTCCGATTCAATCTTCTTGTTCCTAGGAATAAATTAATATTCTATTCCTTTTGAGATAAAGAGAAACATTTATTTCAAGTTACAACCTAAGAGCCTTTTTCAACATCTTATCTTTCTTTGATTCCAGAACACAACAAGATCCATTTCTATCTATATATTCTGTCTATTCTATAATAGATAGAAACCTAAATCAAATCATGTCTTCACATATCAAATATTTCCATATTGATACATATGACACTTTTGTTTTGCCAATGTGATGGAGAGTGAGTGCGAAAAAGAAACTTTCATTTTGAGTCTCCTATTATTTAATTTAATATTATTAAATATTGTATTAGATTGAAAATAGAACTTGAATCTTTTTCGATATACATAAAGTAAATAGAAAAAGATTCAAGTGGATTTCTCGACCCGTGAAATGAAAAAATAGCCTCGGAGTTTTTTGTTTTATATTCATCTCAAGGACATATGAGAAAGAAAACAATAAATAAAAGAAATAAAATGAAGGAAATATATCGACTATAGTAATTTAATACACATAGAAATTAGAAAAATACATTAAAATATTGATTTTATCAATTTCACAAACAAGATCCAAGAATAAGATTAGTTGATGGAGGGGAGGTAGATCCGGGGATCAACCAGTAGCGAGAGAAGGGATCGCTTCTTCCTTGAATTGAAGAGTTCGTTCAAAAAATTCATCAATCAGTTGAGCATGCCATGATGTTGTTAGGTTTTCATATAGTCCTTTATGCCCTTGGCCTGTAAATGGACGTTTATGATACAACAATGGTTAAAGAGCCTAACATAGCTAAGTTAAGAGATAATTGAGCATGCCATGATGTTGTTAGGTTTTCATATAGTCCTTTATGCCCTTGGCCTGTAAATGGACGTTTATGAGCCTCTAAAATATCTTTTAGGCTATGCCCAATGCCCCAGTTGGTCTTATACATGTGACCCGCTATTAGGAAAAGAATTGCAATAGCTAAATGATGGTGTGCAATATCAGTCAACCATAGACCCCAGTCATTGGATCTAATCCTCCACGAAAAGTAAGAAATTCGCATATTTTGACCAATTCAAGGTAAAAATGGGGTTGCTCCTCAAAAACGGGATAAAGTTGAGCAAAAGATCACGATTCAAGATAAATTCATGGGAAGTGGGATCTCTTTAGGGTCTACTCCAGCATTTAGAAATTGGTTTATCGGTAAAGATACATGTACTTGATGCCCTCCCAAGAAAGGGACCCAAGTCCCAAAGAGCCTGCTAAATGGTGATTCAACATAGATTCTACATCTTGGAACCAAACCAATTTTGGGGCGTTTATATATAGATGTAGGAGGATATGTTTGGGAAGTAAGAAGCCCCTTTGACATCTCTTCATCTGCAAAGAATTCTCGGTGTGAAAACACAGAGACAAAGGGCTCATCTTTGAATAGGAAAAAGAATTGACTCATAGTGATCATTTATCAAAGAATGACTCTGGTTATCAAATGATTGAACAACCGGGACCAATTTACTTACGATACTTAGTTGACATTCATAAAAAGTATCTAATGAATTATGAGTTCAATACATCCTGCTTAGCGTAAAGGCGGATATTCCTTGCTCATTATCGACAATCACTTATTCACAAACTTCGTGGGGGCTAATAGTTTTCATTTCCGTCTCGTGGAAAACCCTTTTCGCTCCGTTTAGCCCTATCTCCCTCTAGGGGTATTTTAGTGATAGGTTCTATAGGAACCGGACAATCCTATTTGTTCAAATACCTAGCGACAAACTCCTATGTTCCTTTCATTACAGATTTCTAAACAAGTTCCCTGGATAACAAGCTTAAAGGTTTTCTTATTGATGATATCAATATTGATGATAGTGACGATATTGATGCTAGTGACGATATTGATGCTAGTGACGCTATTGATGATAGTGACGCTATTGATCGTGACCTTGATACGGAGCTGGAGCTTCTAACTATGATGAATGCGTTAACTATGGATATGATGTCGAAATAGACCGATTTTATATCACCCTTCAATTCGAACTAGCAAAAGCAATGTCTCCTTGCATAATATGGATTCCAAACATTCATGATCTGGATGTGAATGAGGCGAATTACTTATCCCTCGGTCTATTAGTGAACTATCTCTCCAAGGATTGTGAAAGATGTTCCACTAGAAATATTCTTGTTATTGCTTCGACTCATATTTCCCAAAAAGTGGATCCCACTCTAATAGCCCCGAATAAATTAAATACATGTATTAAGATACGAAGGCTTCTTATTCCACAACAACGAAAGCACTTTTTCACTCTTTCATATACTATCTTTTCCACGGAGCTAAATCCTTGCCCGCTAGGCAAGAGGATAGCAAGTTACAAATTCTGTTTCGGTAGGACATGTATTTCTATTACTATGAAATTCATAAATGAAGTATTTAATCGTGGGGTTACCATTATCCTGTTTGTAGTGACGAATCCTGTATGTGTTCCTAAGAAAAGAAAAGAAATTTTTCAAAATTTCGGGGTCTTAAAGGGTCGTGGAAACACATAAGAACTCTTAAATGGAACTGGAAAAGAGATGTAACTCCAGTTCCTTCGGAAATGGTAAGATCTTTGGCGCAAGAAGAAGGGGCTGATCCGTATCATCTTGACTTGGTTCTGATTTCTCTTTCTTTTTATGCGAAACCGTTGAATTTAGTAGATATAGATACAAATTCTTATATCGAAGGGTCTTTACCTATTTTCTTGTTTGTTTATCCGTCTTTCGTCTCTATCGGAGACCCATATTAATTTTTATTTGGTCCAATCAGAAAATATTTTATCATTTCTGTATTCGCAATTCAATATAGATGGGTATTCCATAACATATATATGTCCCTCTTACTCTCAGTTTTCTCAGGCAATTTGGTGGAATACTCGAAGGGTCAATTCTTTTTTTCGTCTTAGCTTCTGTCTTTATGAATGAAAACAAAAGAAAGGAGTCTCTCATTATGATCTGGGGAGGCGGTGATTTAGTGGCAGTAGGGGGCAAAGTTGCTTTGTTACCTATTCCATTAGGAACCGCAGATTTTTTGGTCCATCACATTCATGCTTTTACGATTCATGTAATGGTATTGATACTCCTGAGAGGTGTTCTATTTGCTCGCAGCTCGCGTTTGATACCGGATAAAGCAAATCTCGATTTTTGTTTCCCTTGTGACGGGCCTGGAAGAGGGGGGACATGTCAAGTATCCGTTTGGGATCATGTCTTCTTAGGACTATTCTGGATGTACAATTCAATTTCGGTAGTAATATTCCATTTCAGTTGGAAAATGCAGTCAGATGTTTGGGGTACTATAAGTGATCAAGGGGTGGTAACTCATATTGTAACACCCCGAACCCGAGACCGTCGCCGGAGTCGAACGCGAGGTGTTAACAGACTTCAACCCACTTATTGACAATTTTCAGACAAGCTGCCAATCTGAGTACTAGTCGCTCCAAAATTCATAACTTGAGTTTTACAACTCGAAAATCAGTTCCGTAAATTTTTCCTGAAACTAGACTCATATGTCCATCTACATATTTTTTCTAGAATTTTGGTCGAGCCAATTAGTACAGTTTATTAGTTAAAGTCTCGCCTGTTGTAGGGATCGACTACACTGACCTTTGTGCGTTACGAATTGGATATCTCCTGTACAGGGCTTCAATACTAATGCCGTTTGTTTCTATAGAAACTAGACTCAGAGAGGAATCTACACATATATGGAATGACTCCTAATTATCTCTGGTTAATTTACAATGATTTTCCAAAGTTGGAACAGGGATCCAGAAACCGTTCTGGCCCTATTTCACAAGAACTTTAAAATCTGTTAACTTATAACTCATATGACCATTTCGTTTCTTCCATATGAAAGTAGATTCATCAAGGTACACTTACATAATTTATTTGCTATTTAATACCATTCCTACTATTTTTAGTGATTTTCACATCCACGTCACTGCTGCTGTCAGCATCTGCCTTTAGTAGGCTTTACCTATTTCATACTTTCCAGATTCAATTGGCCCTTTTACATACATAGCACAAAGCGTGATCATGATTAACCATTCCAATGGCTAATCGTTTCAAAATAATTCCATACCTCATAAGGGTCAACATACAAACGATTATAGTTCTATGCTAAAACGATATAAGCCATTTTCGCATGGCTATCCAAGTTTACACAAACCGGAAGGTACATGACCTTCAACAAAGGATGGTCCTATACATGCCATTTCAAAGTTCAACCAAAATTTGTACCAAAATGGGGCTTCGATAGTGTGGATGACTTCGACTTCTTTGATCCCGAATCCGATAGCTAACGAGCGAAACCTATAAAACAGAGAGCCAAAGCAACGGGTAAGCATTTTAATGCTTAGTAAGTCTCAAGCAATGAAATCAGCTTTGACTAAGGTATTTTATTCACATGGCTAATTAAACCACTTTACTAATTCACATTCCCATACTCATACTTATTTCACATCACCGACCCTTATGTTCATACACAAAAGAACAACTTAGCCCAAGGCCGGTAGCTCGTTTATCAACTTAGCGCATACTTACTTGTAAGAATTCAATTAGTACAAGCACATACAAACATACCTCATTGCTGGAATTTTCACAAGTGTATAAGCTGAAATTTTCACAGCAAGATTGCTCACTTCGAATCACATACTTTCGGATTTAACCGGATATAGCGACTCAGACGATTGCCTTCGGTCATAACCCGGATTTGGTGACTTGCACAAAGGCCTTGGTCTTAGCCCGGATATATCAACTCGCATCGAATGCCTTCGGTCTTAGCCGGATATATCAACTCGCATCGAATGCCTTCGGTCTTAGCCCGGATATATCAACTCGCACGAATGCCTTCGGTCTTAGCCCGGATATATTTCCAATGTTCACTTACATATATATCAATATTCAAGACACGTCCATAGTTCATTTTCGTTACTAAAGCTCTAACACAAAATATCTATCAACCTTTACTATTTCGGCTCAATGGCCACACAAACAAGGAGCATAATTTTGATATAATTCAAGTAGGGTCATCACTCAAGACTTACCTTGGATGTTGTCGAGCGATTTCGACGGCTATTCAACTACTTTTTCCTTCCCTTTATCGGATTTAGCTCCCCTTTGCTCTTGAGCTAATTTACACAAATTTAACTTATTAAAATCTCATCATGATAGCTTATGGCCGAATATGACAAGGAGTGTAAATGGTCATATGGCCATCCTTTAGCTCAAATACACAATGGTCATGCACATTTTTACATCACAACAAGCAATTCAATACATTCAAACATCAACGTGAAGTTCAAAGTACTTGGCCCTTATATACATTAGGCATCAAAGTTGTATATGTACGAAATCATAAATCGAACTCAACACATTAGTTAATATTCCTCTTAGCGAATTTTCTAAGCCAAGAATAGGCATCAATATGCTTGCCTCAAACCGAATGCATGCACACTAATTACCCCTCATGTGGCCGAATATACACTTAATACCACACAAAAAAAAAAACAGCATACATTTTACTACTAACACATTACATATCGTAATTCATTGCACATCTCTTATTTACTTCATAATCAACACATCATCACAAGCAAATATACACTTTGAATTAGTATATATGTCATACCAATCCATCATGTGCAAACATATATTCATGTAGGTGCAAGGGTCGAATTCTCAAGTGGCTTATATCCAAATATATACACATTTCCAAAGCTTAAATCTTACTTACCATGCAACATGCATGAATTATACTTATGGATATATCATGGCGAATACCATAACACCACACCATTTCAATTTGGTCATGGTGAAACAAAGAACTTAGTATCTCATTCAAAAAAATGCTAAAAGAAAATCTAAGAATCTTCAATCCTCCATCACATGTATCACTTTCAAGCTTGTTATTTAACATGCAATGGCATTAACACCACATTCACTTTGGCCGAATTTCATTCCCATGACATAACAAGGATTTGAACCATGGGCTAACAAGAACATTAAGCTAGCAACTAAAAACATGCATGAACCTCAAACATACCTTAATCTTGATGCAAGTTTAGCCAACCTCTTCCTAATCCTCTTCCAAACCAAGTATGAAGCAAAACTCCTTCCTTAACCTTAGTATTTTCGGCCAACAAGAGAGTGAAAAGAGATGAACAAAATTTTTCTTTCTTCCTTTAGGACATTCGGCCAAGCTATGGAGGAAGATGGACACTTTTTTTTTTGTTTCTCATCTACTAACATTAATTGTTTATTCCATACCCTTATTTTATTCTTTCCATCATAACCCATTTACCAAACATGTTTCATGACATGATTTTTGCCCATAAATCCTTGTCATGGCCGCCACTAGCTATGGGGGAAATTTGACATGCAAGTCCATTGTTTTGCATGCATCCTTTAATTAGTCATCACACATTTCCCTCATACTTTCAAAGTTTATTACTAGGTCCTTTCTAGTGAAATTCACATCTATAATTCTAAATCAAAGCATAAAAATATCACACATGAGTTAACACACATTATAGGCAATAAAATAAATATTAAATTATTTTTATGCCTTGGTTTTGTGGTCCCGAAACCACATTTCGACTAGGGTCGTTTTAAGGCTGTCACAACTCTCCCCCACTTTAGAAATTTTCGTCCCCGAAAATCTTACCGTAAATAGGTTTGGATATTGCTCTTTCATAGAGTTCTCGGGTTCCCAAGTAGCTTCTTCTATCCCGTGTTTGAGCCATAACACTTTCACTAGCGGAACCTTTTGTTTCAAGAACTCTTTCATTTCACGAGCTAGGATACGAATCGGTTCTTCTTCATAACTCATATCGGCTTGAATTTCAACCTCGATGGACTAATTACGTGCGACGGATCAGATCTATAGCGTCAAGCATTGAAACATGGAAGACGTTAGAATCTTTTCAAGTTCAGGGGCAAGATCAAACGACACGCAATCGGGCCAACTCGTTCGGAGATTTCAGACGACCCAATGAATCTCGGGCTCAACTTGCCCTTACGGCCGAATCGAGTATCTTTTTCCACGCGAAACTTTAAGAAACACTTTATCTCCCACCGATACTCAATGTCCTTTCGTTTCAAATCCGATACGATTTCTCGACGATCGGAGGCTATCTTCGATTTTCACGGATTACTTTTACTTTCTGCTCAGCATCTTTAATCAAATCCACTCCAAAATTTTGTTCTCACCGAGCTCGGTCCAAAACAATGGTGTACGGCATTTACGCCCGCACAAAGCCTCGTAAGGTGCCATCTTAATACTTGATTGAAAACTATTGTTGTAAGCGAATTCAATCAAAGGTAGGTACCGCTCCCACGAACCACCGAACTCGAGGATGCAACATCTCAACATATCCTCAAGTATCTCGAATTATACGCTCGGATTGACCATCGGTTTGGGGGTGAAAGGCGGTCTGAAATGCAACTTGGTGCCCAATGCTTCTTGTAATTTCTTCCAAAATCGCGAGGTGAACCTCGGATCTCTATCCGACACAATGTAAATCGGTACCCGTGTAATCTCACAACTGAGAAACGTATAATTCAGCTAGTTTATCCAATGAAAAATCCATACGCACAGGGATAAAGTGAGCCGACTTAGTCACCTATCAATAATAACCCAAATTGCATCCTTCTTACTTGTCGACAACGGCATCCGGACACAAAGTCCATTGTGACTCGATCCCATTTCCACTCGGGTATCGTGATCGGTCAAGTAACCTCAAGGCACTTGATGCTCGCTTTCACTTGTTGACATATTAAACATCTTGCAACAAAGTCGGAGATGTCTCGTTTCATACCATGCCACCAAAACCGACGTTTCAACTCATTGTACATCTTCGTACTCCCGGTGGATTGCCATTCGGCTACAATGAGCTTCGTTCGAATTATCGAAATAAGTTCAATTCTTTGGAACACACAACGACTTCGAACCTCAAACAATCGTCATCATCAATTTGAAACTCCGATTCCTTGTTCGTAACACACTCAGCCCGCTTTTGCACGCAACTCCTCATCAACTTTCTCGAGCTTCACGAATTTGATGAGTCAACAATGGTTTGGTGTTAATTCGGCTACTAACACATTGTCGGGTAGGATAGACAAGTGTACATTCATCGTCAGAAGCAAACAAAGATTTCGGCTTAAGGCATCCGCAACCACATTAGCCTTTCCCGTGATAGTCAATGACCAGCTCATAATCCTTTAACACTCGAGCCAACGCCTTTGTCGCAGATTTAAGTCTCTTTGAGTCATCAAATATTTGAGACTTTTGTGATCCGAATACACATGGCACTTCTCACCAAATAAGTAATGTCGCCATATCTTTAAGGCGAATACGATGGCAGCCAATTCGAGATCATGGGTCGGATAATTTTCTCATGTGGCTTTAATTGTCTCGACGATAGGCCACAACTCGACCTTCTTGCATCAATACGCAACCTAACCCAAGTAGGAGGCGTCACTATAGATGACAAACTCTTTGCCGATTCGGCTGTACTTAGTATCGAGCTTCCACAAATGAGTTTTCAATTGGTCAAAACTTTTCTGACACTTTTCCGTCCATTCAAACTTGACATCTTTCTGAAGCAGTTTCGTCATGGGTGTGGCTATCATCGAGAATCCTTTTACAAACCGTCGGTAGTAACCGGCAAGTCCCAAAAAGCTCCGAACCTCAAGAATATTTCTTGGAGGTTTCAGTTAAGTATGGCTGAAATTTTGCTTGGTCGACTCGAATACCCGATGCAGATACCACGTGACCCAAGAAGCTAACCTCTCTTAACCAGAACTCACACTTGCTAAACTTAGCATATAACTGCTTATCCCGTAAAATTTGCAACACTAATCTCAGGTGCTCCGCATGTTCGGTCTCATCTCTTGAATAGACCAAGATGTCGTCGATGAACACAACTACGAACCGATCCAAATATGATCTCAAGATCCGATTCATCAAATCCATAAATACCGAGGGCATTAGTGAGCCCAAACGGCATCACTAAGAACTCGTAGTGACCATATCTCGTTCTGAAGGCGGTTTTGGGTATGTCCGAATCTCGGATTCGCAACTGATAATAGCCCGATCTCAAATCTATTTTTGAGAACACTGAGGCTCCCTTCAATTGATCGAACAAATCATCGATACGTGGTAACGGATACTTGTTCTTTATTGTCACTTTATTGTCGACGATAGTCGATGCACAACCTCATGGTTCCGCCCTTCTTTTCACAAACAACACCGGTGCACCCAAGGTGAAAAACTCGGCGAGCAAAACCTCTATCCATCAACTCTTGCAACCGAGCTTTCAACTCCTTTAATTCCGTTGGTGCCATACGATATGGAGCTATCGAAATCGGTGTGGTCCTGTACAAGCTCAATGCCAAACTCTATCTCCGAACAGTGGCAAACCCGGCAATTCTTCGGAAAACGTCCGGTATTCACAAACCACCGCATGATTTGGGTTCTATTCCTAACTCCTTATCATCAAGTACATACGCAAGGTATGCTTCACACCCTTTTCTTACATATTTCGGGCCAACATTGATGATATTACAACCGGCAACCCCTTCAAGTTCGTAGACTCAACTCGGATCATCTCGTTGTTTGCGATCTCAAATCAATAGTCTTGCTTTTGCAATTCACAACCGCATCATGCACGGTCAACCAATCCAACCCAAGAATAACATCAAATTCATCGAACGGTAAAAGCATCAAGTCCGCGGAAAACAGTGTACCTCGAATTACTAGGGGCATTTCTTACACACTTTGTCGACCAGCACATAACGACCCAAAGGATTTGACACCAATTACGAACTCAAGAGACTCAATAGGCAAAGTCTTCTTGGATGCTAAGGTTTCGATATATAAGAATGAGTAGAACCAGGGTCAATCAAAGCAATCACATTAGTATCAAAGAGAGTGAAAGTACCAGTAATAACATCCGGCGAGGAGGCATCCTCGCGTGCCAGATAGCATAAGTCCTAGCTGGAGCGCGAGCCTCGGATCTGGTCGCAAGATCTCTAGATCCTCTCGACCACCACTAGCCTTGCCCGTATTTCCGGATGGTCTACCTCGAGCGGTGGTAGTACCGGTTTCCCACTCCGATCTACATTCTGCTCGACAACCTCGGGCAATCTTTAATGAAGTGGTCAACTGATCCACACTTGTAACAGAGCGGTCACGGAATCTACAGCTTCAAAATGCCATTTGCCACAATATCGGCACTCCGTCCTCTCTCGTCGATCATTCCCACTCATCGGCGATCAAGTGATTCGTGGTCACAGGGGTCGATCGCGATCTCGCCTAGAAAAGCCCGGTGTCTCTAGATCGGCCTAAGCCATCTCTAAGTTTCTTTGATGATGTTGGAAGGGCTTCCCGAATACCTCTTACGAAACTCCCTTGCTCCCGCTTCGCTTTCCTTTTCTCCATACTAAACTCCTCGGCTTTGCATCGCTCGCTCGACGAGAGTCACAAACTCTCGATTTCCAAAATGCCAACATACGGCTTTATCTCATCATTCATCCATCTTCGAAGCGCTTACACATCACGCTTCAAGAAATGCATTCTCGCAGCATCTGGCTAAGCCTCACGAATTTTCGCTCATAGTCGGTAACCGACATGGAACCTTGTTTAAGTTCGAGAAATTCCTTTCGCTTTTGGTCCATAAATCTCGATCGATATACTTTTTCCAAACTCGGTTTGGAAGAACTCCCAAGTTACTTGTTCAAGGGCACAACAAGTCGAGTACTCCACCAATAGTAGGCGTAATCACGTAGCAAGGAGATGGTACACTTTAGGCATTCATCGGTGTACAAGATAGCTCATCGAGTACCCGGATAGTGTTGTCCAACCAAAATTCAGCTTGCTCGGCATCATCACTATCCGTAGCTTTAAATTCAGTAGCCCCATGTTTTCGGATTCTATCAACTGGGGGCTTATTCGACCTTATTTGGTCAATTACCGGAGGCATTGTAGGTGCGGGGGCTGTGTTTGTTGGGAATGGAGGTTGTGGAACAGCCGTATTAGTTCGAATGTATTGGTTGAACCAATCATTCATCACGCTATAAAAGGCTTGTCTAGCCTCGTCATTCGGATTGCTAGCAACAGGTTGAGAGTCCGCCGGCGCTGTCCCAGGCGCCACACTCTCCACATCATCAGCTATCGCTCGGTTGGGATCGGGATCCATTACTATAAATAAACACAAGTTCAAACGTCAGAAATCACCACACTATCATATAATCACATAAAATGGCATGTATAGCTAGACCCCAAACGCATTACGGTAGTCCTAGAATCGACTAAACCGTAGCTCTGATACCAATAAAATTGTAACACCCCGAACCCGAGACCGTCGCCGGAGTCGAACGCGAGGTGTTAACAGACTTCAACCCACTTATTGACAATTTTCAGACAAGCTGCCAATCTGAGTACTAGTCGCTCCAAAATTCATAACTTGAGTTTTACAACTCGAAAATCAGTTCCGTAAATTTTTCCTGAAACTAGACTCATATGTCCATCTACATATTTTTTCTAGAATTTTGGTCGAGCCAATTAGTACAGTTTATTAGTTAAAGTCTCGCCTGTTGTAGGGATCGACTACACTGACCTTTGTGCGTTACGAATTGGATATCTCCCTGTACAGGCCTTCAATACTAATGCCGTTTGTTTCTATAGAAACTAGACTCAGAGAGGAATCTACACATATATGGAATGACTCCTAATTATCTCTGGTTAATTTACAATGATTTTCCAAAGTTGGAACAGGGGATCCAGAAACCGTTCTGGCCCTATTTCACAAGAACTTTAAAATCTGTTAACTTATAACTCATATGACCATTTCGTTTCTTCCATATGAAAGTAGATTCATCAAGGTACACTTACATAATTTATTTGCTATTTAATACCATTCCTACTATTTTTAGTGATTTTTCACATCCACGTCACTGCTGCTGTCAGCATCTGCCTTTAGTAGGCTTTACCTATTTCATACTTTCCAGATTCAATTGGCCCTTTTTACATACATAGCACAAAGCGTGATCATGATTAACCATTCCAATGGCTAATCGTTTCAAAATAATTCCATACCTCATAAGGGTCAACATACAAATGATTATAGTTCTATGCTAAAACGTATATAGCCATTTTCGCATGGCTATCCAAGTTTACACAAACCGGAAGGTACATGACCTTCAACAAAGGATGGTCCTATACATGCCATTTCAAAGTTCAACCAAAATTTGTACCAAAATGGGGCTTCGATAGTGTGGATGACTTGACTTCTTTGATCCCGAATCCGATAGCTAACGAGCGAAACCTATAAAACAGAGAGCCAAAGCAACGGGTAAGCATTTTAATGCTTAGTAAGTCTCAAGCAATGAAATCAGCTTTGACTAAGGTATTTTATTCACATGGCTAATTAAACCACTTTACTAATTCACATTCCCATACTCATACTTATTTCACATCACCGACCCTTATGTTCATACACAAAAGAACAACTTAGCCCAAGGCCGGTAGCTCGTTTATCAACTTAGCGATACTTACTTGTAAGAATTCAATTAGTACAAGCACATACAAACATACCTCATTGCTGGAATTTTCACAAGTGTATAAGCTGAAATTTTCACAGCAAGATTGCTCACTTCGAATCACATACTTTCGGATTTAACCGATATAGCGACTCAGACGATTGCCTTCGGTCATAACCCGGATTTGGTGACTTGCACAAAGGCCTTCGGTCTTAGCCCGGATATATCAACTCGCATCGAATGCCTTCGGTCTTAGCCCGGATATATCAACTCGCATTTAATGCCTTCAGTCTTAGCCCGGATATATCAACTCGCACGAATGCCTTCGGTCTTAGCCCGGATATATTTCCAATGTTCACTTACATATATATCAATATTCAAGACACGTCCATAGTTCATTTTCGTTACTAAAGCTCTAACACAAAATATCTATCAACCTTTACTATTTCGCTCAATGGCCACACAAACAAGGAGCATAATTTTGATATAATTCAAGTAGGGTCATCACTCAAGACTTACCTTGGATGTTGTCGAGCGATTTCGACGGCTATTCAACTACTTTTTCCTTCCCTTTATCGGATTTAGCTCCCCTTTGCTCTTGAGCTAATTTACACAAATTTAACTTATTAAAATCTCATCATGATAGCTTATGGCCGAATATGACAAGGAGTGTAAATGGTCATATGGCCATCCTTTAGCTCAAATACACAATGGTCATGCACATTTTTACATCACAACAAGCAATTCAATACATTCAAACATCAACGTGAAGTTCAAAGTACTTGGCCCTTATATACATTAGGCATCAAAGTTGTATATGTACGAAATCATAAATCGAACTCAACACATTAGTTAATATTCCTCTTAGCCGAATTTTCTAAGCCAAGAATAGGCATCAATATGCTTGCCTCAAACCGAATGCATGCACACTAATTACCCCTCATGTGGCCGAATATACACTTAATACCACACAAAAAAAAAAAACAGCATACATTTTACTACTAACACATTACATATCGTAATTCATTGCACATCTCTTATTTACTTCATAATCAACACATCATCACAAGCAAATATACACTTTGAATTAGTATATATGTCATACCAATCCATCATGTGCAAACATATATTCATGTAGGTGCAAGGGTCGAATTCTCAAGTGGCTTATATCCAAATATATACACATTTCCAAAGCTTAAATCTTACTTACCATGCAACATGCATGAATTATACTTATGGATATATCATGGCCGAATACCACAACACCACACCATTTCAATTTGGTCATGGTGAAACAAAGAACTTAGTATCTCATTCAAAAAAATGCTAAAAGAAAATCTAAGAATCTTCAATCCTCCATCACATGTATCACTTTCAAGCTTGTTATTTAACATGCAATGGCATTAACACCACATTCACTTTGGCGAATTTCATTCCCATGACATAACAAGGATTTGAACCATGGGCTAACAAGAACATTAAGCTAGCAACTAAAACATGCATGAACCTCAAACATACCTTAATCTTGATGCAAGTTTAGCCAACCTCTTCCTAATCCTCTTCCAAACCAAGTATGAAGCAAAACTCCTTCCTTAACCTTAGTATTTTCGCCAACAAGAGAGTGAAAAGAGATGAACAAAATTTTTCTTTCTTCCTTTAGGACATTCGCCAAGCTATGGAGGAAGATGGACACTTTTTTTTTTGTTTCTCATCTACTAACATTAATTGTTTATTCCATACCCTTATTTTATTCTTTCCATCATAACCCATTTACCAAACATGTTTCATGACATGATTTTTGCCCATAAATCCTTGTCATGGCCGGCCACTAGCTATGGGGAAATTTGACATGCAAGTCCATTGTTTTGCATGCATCCTTTAATTAGTCATCACACATTTCCCTCATACTTTCAAAGTTTATTACTAGGTCCTTTCTAGTGAAATTCACATCTATAATTCTAAATCAAAGCATAAAAATATCACACATGAGTTAACACACATTATAGGCAATAAAATAAATATTAAATTATTTTTATGCCTTGGTTTTGTGGTCCCGAAACCACATTTCGACTAGGGTCGTTTTAAGGTGTCACACATATCACAGAGGAAATTTTGCAGAGTTCTATTACTATTAATGGGTGGCTACGCGATTTCTTATGGGCACAAGCATCCTGTAATTCAAGATTATGGTTCTTCATTATCTGCATATGGCCTTCTTTTCTTAGGTGCTCATTTTGTATGGCCTTTTAGTTTAATGTTTCTATTCAGCGGAGGATACGATATAAAAACGCCAAAGAACTTTCACTACGGAAGTTATCCTATAGATGCTGTATTCATGCCTGTTCGAAATGTGAATCATAGTATTCATTGTTATGGGAATGATAATGAAAAGCAGGAGATACTTTTTCTAGAAATATGGACAAATGGAAGTTTAACTCTGAAAGAAGCACTTCATGAAGCTTCTCGCAATTTGATTGATTTATTTATTCCTTTTATACATGCGGAAGAAGAAAACTTACATTTAGAAAACAATCAACACGATGTTACTTTACCTTTTTTTCCGTTTCATGATAGATTAGTTAAACTAACAAAAAGAAAAAAGAAATAGCATTGAAATATATTTTATTGACCAATCGTAATTGCCTCCCAGATCTATAATTGTCTCAAAAGTCCAATATACATACATTATTGGACCTTTTGAATAATAGTCGAGAAGACCTTATGAAAATTGAACACTTTCGCATAGAAGATGTAGTTTAAATCTGTGCCAAGGTTTCAGGCAAAAGGAAATAGGATCTTTATCTGAATACCGTCTCATTAACCAGCTTTTTGGAAATTCGCTTTGGATAATTGAACACCATTATAAGTGCATTTAACATGCATTTCTCGATTCCAATCCGTTAAATCCTCGCACCACTCGTGAAATTGAAATAATAACATACGGGCAATGTTTTTAACTATTATCGTGAAGGTAATATAATATCAAAATGATAATTTATCATCTCTATGGCATTAAATCCGAGTTATTATGAAGTAAAAAACAATGAAATTATGGAAGTAAATATTCTCGCATTTATTGCTACAAATATTGTTCATTCTAGTTCCTACCGCTTTTTACTTATAATATACGTAAAACTGTCATCAAAGTGATTAATTTGATGAAACTTGACTTTTATCAAGGAGTTAAGAAAAAAGGATTCAAATCTCACGCCTTAAATAAAATGAATGGACTAGAATCAGCAGATCCTATAAAACTCGATAGTATGGTAGAAAAAATATGAATCTTTCTACCATACTATCTATATCTATTATTGTAATGTAGAAAGATACAAGCTTAATATAGATGAATCCACAATATGTATCTTCATCCATGTCGATATCAATTAAATATATGTACTGTATATAGTATCTCAATTTTATTTCTTCGCTTGATCTATTTTATTTGTGTTGATTTCAATTAATCAAATAATTGAAAGGCAAGTCTTACGATTTTATAATTCTTTCATTTCATGGATTTGATTTTTTGGTGGATACCGAGATTCCTATTAAAATAATCGAAATGAAGGAAAATGGAATGGAATAGGCATATATTAATTAAATTAATTAAAAAAGAAAACCAAGTAATCTTTTTTGAACATTCCAAAGAAGTAATTCGTTGAGCAACCGATGATGATCCAAAGAGTTCTATGGTAACTTTTCTTCGTATTTCGTTTGAAAAAGGGTATACCTCCGATTTTGAATTTAACTTCTTTGATCTATGATATGAAATGAGTCAATAAAGCATCTCATAAATGAAATTCAAATAAAACAGGGGTAAGTGTCTAATATGTGACTACACTAAGGCAAGATCTTTTTAAATTAAATAAAAAAAGACTTTTTTTTTCTCTTTGAACAGTAAAGAGGAAGGGAAATAAAAACAAGCAAATACAGAAAACAAAGGGGGTTCCTTGTCCCTCATTGTCCGTTTAGAACTCTGGTAAGAGCTGGTTCATCAAAATAGAAAATTTAGGAAGACTTTTTTTGTGTTTTTTTTTTATTTCATCAATTCGATTTATATATCATAATAGATATATATCTTATTCTATCCTATAGGTTTCTATCTGCTATGGTCGTGGACGATCAAGACATGGCAGTCGTGGAGAACCTTTCCCGGTGGAGTTTTTAGTTCCTATGTGATGATGAGCTTAAGAGCTCTATATAATTGTGATAAAATGAGGAACTTTTTATGGGATATTAGGAAGAATAGTTACTCATAAAGAAATAACCAAAATTGATAATTAAAAATAAAATTCTAAAATCTAATTAAAAAAAACTAGTTTTAATAAGAATTAAAAACATAAAATAATAAATAAATGTTTTTAAACATCTTCATCGCTGGATGGTTCGCGAGGTGGGACTGGCGATGAGATATGGAGGTGCTGACAAATCTGCTATAGAGTAACATTAATGTTGTCAAATCATTGAAAACACTACTGCTCGAATCGAGTGAGGCACTCAGAGATGTTAGCATATGAAGTCGTTGCATGAACTGGATGAGAGGGTGGTGGTGGCCAAGTCAGTGGGTCCTCGTGCTATGGAGGGACATCATCAGGAATGTCCTCGTAGGCCTTCTCCTCGGTAGATTGAGCGAGACGATATTGAGGAGGGTAGGTTCCTCAGCTGTAACACCCCAAACCCGAGACCGTCGCTGGAGTCGAACACGAGGTGTTGACAGACTTCAAACCACTTATTGAGAATTTCCCAGACAAGCTGCCAATCTGTGTACTAGTCGCTTCAAAAATCATAACTTGAGTTTTACAACTCGAAAATCAATTTCTTGATTTTTCCCTGAAACTAGACTCATATGTTCATCAACAGATTTTTTTCTAGAATTTTTGGTCAAGCCAATTAGTACAGTTTATTAGTTAAAGTCTCCCATGTTACAGGGGTCGACTACACTGACATTCATGCGTTACAACTGGAATAACTCCCTGTGTAGGGCTTCAATACTGATGTCGTTTGTTTCTATAGAAACTAGACTCAATGAGGAATTTATACATATATGGTATGACTCCTAAATATCTCTGGTTAATTTATAATGAATTTTCAAAGTCGGTAAAGGGAATCCAGAAACCGTTCTGGCCCTGTCTCACGACAACCCAAACATCTTTTAACGTACAACTCATATGACCGTTTCGCTTCTTCCATATGAAAATGGATTCATCAAGGTTCATTTACATAATTTATTCACTATTTAATTCCATTCCTACTATTTTTAGTGATTTTTGACATCCACGTCACTGTTGCTGCCAGCATCTATTTCTAGGGCAGACTTTCTCTAACACATAGTTTCTATGATTCAACCACCCCCTTTTTTTATATATAGTCCAAAATATAATCATGATGAACCATTCTAATGGCTGGTCATTGCCAAACATTTCCGTACTTCTTAATGAGCATATACATACCAAATGATTATAACATTATGCTCAAAACATTTATAAGCCATTTTCGCATGGCTATTCAAAATATTTACATACCAAGCTCAAACAAACATAATAGCCTATACATGCCGAAATGTACTCCAAGACCAACTACGAAGAAAATACCAAAAGTTGTTAACCGGTGTGATGACTTCGATGACGGTCCCGAATACGCAAAAAGTCGAGTCCAAGAAACCTAAAATAGGTGACAAGCAAACACCAAGTGAGTATATAACTCAGTAAGTCATAAGCAATGCACTACCAATCATTAATAACATTATCGCAAGAGGAAACAAAATGGAACGAGGCTAATTACTCCATTCAAACCGAACTATACCATAGTTCCTTAGACCTTTCAACTCAATCACATACAAGTTACACATTCACATTCCATATACAAATCAATAGGATAATTGAAGCATCTCTATACACCATTTTGTTTTCGTCACAATCATACATCTACATGACCTTTCACTCAATCCACGATAATTCTTATGTACGTGACTTCAATTTACATTGTCACATAGGTTCAAACTTACCAAGCTCAACCCCAAATATAAACATAGCGCCTATTAGCCATGAACTCAAGGCTCTTACCCGATCCGCTGTCCGTGAACAACTCAATAGTGTCGCACACTCAAAGTGTCAATAGTGATTCAAAAGCATATAGTGAGTCCGCACACTTAGTGCTATATAATCAACTCGCACACTTAGTGCTATATGATCAAACTCGCACACTTAGTGCTGTACAAGTTTTAAACCCGCACACTTAGTGCCATTCTCATGATCACAATTGTTTATACCCGCACACTTAGTGCCAAATCAACAACTCAATACATCTCACCTCTTTTCCTTTCATTCAATACTTCCATCACCACATACACACATGTATATAAATTCATCATTCCTTTTGGCATAATTACATAGACATTATGTCTATTCAAATCAATACAAAATATATGCTTAGTGACTTACCTTGTGTTGGGTAAAACAGTCCAAGTCGGCTACTCGATGACCTTCGTCTTTCCCTTGCTTGATTCTCCTTCTTTAACTCCTTGAGCTTAATCAATAAATCAACTAGTTTAACCATCTTGCTAAACATTCATAATTCAATTACACATGCATATGTATGTTTGTATATTCGGCAACCATCCTCACTTATTACCCATTTAGTCAACAATCCAAGCCAAGATAAGGCTTCAATATGGTTGCCTCTAACCGAATACATGCACACCAATCTACTTCATTTGGCCAAATATGCATGTCTATGTTGAGGCCAATTTTAAACTTAATACTACACAAAAAAAAAACAGCATACTTTTTACTAACTAACGCATTACATATTGTAGCTCAATACACATCTCTCATTTACTTCATAACCGAAACAACATCACAAGCAAATATACACCTTAAAATAGTATATGTGTCATACCAATTCATCATGTGCAAACATATATTCATGTAGGTGCAAGGGCGAATCTCAAGTTGTTTATATCCAAATATAAACACATATCCAAAGCTCAAATCTTACCTACCATGCAACATGCATGAATCATACTCATGGATATACCATGACCGAATACATCACAACACTATAATTTTGGTCATGATTAAGCAAAGAACTTAATGTCTTACTCAAAATACAAAAAGAAAGTCCAAGAGCCATCAATCCACCATCACATGTATCATTATCAAGCTTGATATTTAGCATGCAATGGCATTAACACCACATTTACTTTGGCTGAATTTCATTCCCATGACATAGCAAAGATTTGAACCATGGCTACCAAGAACATCAAGCTAGCAACTAAAGACATGCATGAATCTCATGGCACAACCTCAAACATACCTTAATCTTGATGCAAGTATATCCAATCTCTTCCTAATCCTCTTCCAAAACAAACATGAAGCAAAATTCCTTCCTTCCTCTAGTACTTTCGGTCAAGAGAGAATGAAAAGATGGATGAACAATTTTTTTCTTTTTTTCTTCCACAATACACGGCAATGGGGGGTTTCACTCACACACACATTTTTTTTTTTTCTTTATTACCCATACTTATTTGTTTATTGTTTCTCCCTAATGCACCAACAAAACATGTTTCATGACATGTTTAGCACATGATTCCTTGTCATGGCCGGCCACTACAACTTGGGGAGGGGAATTTGACATGCAAGTCCTCCCCTTTGACTACATGCACTATTAGGTCCTTATAGATTAGCCTTTCACTTTTCAAAAGTGTCACACAAGTCCTACTAACTGAATTCACATGCAATCGGCTAAATCGGAACTTGAAATTTTCACACATTCATAATTACATATTCTAGACAATAAATATTACATTCAAACATTTCGGTGACTCGGTTTAGCGGTCCTGAAACCACTTCCCGACTAGGGTCAATTTTGGGCTGTCACAACTCTCCCCCACTTAAGAAATTTTCGTCCCCGAAAATCTTACCGGTAAATAGGTTTGGGTAACGCTCTTTCATAGAGCTCTCGGGTTCCCAAGTAGCTTCTTCCATCCCGTGTTTGAGCCATAACACTTTTACTAACGGAACCCTTTTGTTTCGCAACTCTTTCACTTCACGAGCTAGGATACGAATCGGTTCTTCTTCATAACTCATATCGGATTGAATTTCAACCATTGATGGACTAATTACGTGCGACAGATCAGATCTATAGCGTCGAAGCATTGAAACATGGAAGACGTTGTGAATCTTTTCGAGTTCAGGGGGCAAAATCAAACGATACGCAATCGGGCCAACTCGTTCGAGATTTCAGACGCCCAATGAATCTCGGCTCAACTTGCCCTTACGGCCGAATCTGAGTATCTTTTCCAAGGCAAAACTTTAAGAAACACTTTATCTCCCACCGATACTCAATGTCCTTTCGTTTCAAATCCGCTGCACGATTTCGGCGATCTGTGGCCGACTTTAGACTTTCACGGATTACCTTTACCTTCTGCTCAAGATCTTTAATCAAATCCACTCGGAAAATTTTGTTTTCACCGAGTTCGGTCCAAAACAATGGTGTACGGCATTTACGCCGCACAAAGCCTCGTAAGGCACCATCTTGATACTTGATTGAAAACTATTGTTGTAAGCAAATTCAATCAAAGGTAGGTACCGTTCCCATGAACCACTGAACTCGAGGATGCAACATCTCAACATATCCTCAAGTATCTGAATTATCCGCTCGGATTGACCATCGGTTTGGGGTGAAAGGCGGTCTGAAATGCAACTTGGTACCTAAAGCTTCTTGCAATTTCTTCCAAAATCGCGAGGTGAACCTCGGATCTCTATCCGACACCACGTAAATCGGTACCCGTGTAATCTCACAACTGAGAAACGTACAATTCAGCTAGTTTATCCAATGAAAATCAGACGACGGGATAAAGTGAGCCGACTTAGTCGGTCTATCAACAACAACCCAAATCGCATCCTTCTTGCTCACGACAATGGCGGTCCGGACACAAAGTCCATTGTGACTCGATCCCATTTCCACTGGGTATCGTAATCGGTGAAGTAATCCTCAAGGCACTTGATGTTCCGCTTTCACTTGTTGACATATTAAACATCTCGAAACAAAGTCGAGATGTCTCGTTTCATACCATGCCACCAAAACCGACATTTCAAATCGTTGTACATCTTCAGACTCCGGGTGAATTGACATTCGGCTACAATGAGCTTTGTTCGAATCATCGAAATGAGTTCTGAATTTCTTGGAACACACAAACGGTTTCTGAACCTCAAACAATCGTCATCATCAATTTAAAACTCCGATTCCTTGTTCGGAACACATTCGGCCCGTTTTGCAACCAACTCATCGTCAACTTTCTGAGCTTCACGAATTTGATGAGTCAATAATGGTTTGGCCTTTAATTCGGCTACTAACACATTGTCGGGTAAAATAGACAAGTGTACATTCATTGCTCGTAAAGCAAACAGTGATTTCTGGCTTAAGGCGTCCGCAACCACATTTGCCTTTCCCGGGTGATAATCAATGACAAGCTCATAATCTTTTAACAACTCGAGCCAACGTCTTTGTCGCAGATTTAAGTCTCTCTGAGTCATCAAATATTTGAGACTTTTGTGATCCGAATACACATGGCACTTCTCACCAAATAAGTAATGTCGCTATATCTTTAAGGCGAATACGATGGCCGCCAATTCGAGGTCATGGGTAGGATAATTTTTCTCATGTGGCTTTAATTGTCTCGACGCATAGGCCACAACTCGACCTTCTTGCATCAATACGCAACCTAACCCAAGTAGGGTGGCGTCACTATAGATGACAAACTCTTTGCCAGATTCGGGCTGTACTAGAACTGGAGCTTCCGTCAAATGAGTTTTCAATTGGTCAAACTTTTCGACACTTTTCCGTCCATTCAAACTTGACATCTTTCGAAGCGGTTTACGTCATTGGTGTGGCTATCATCGAGAATCCTTTTACAAACCGTCAAGAGTAACCTAAGTCCCAAAAAGCTCCGAACCTCAAGAATATTTCTTGGAGGTTTCCGCTAAGTATGGTTGAAATTTTGCTCGGGTCGACTCGAATACCCGATGCAGATACCACATGACCCAAGAAGCTAACCTCTCTTAACCAGAACTCACACTTGCTAAACTTAGCATATAACTGCTTATCCCGTAATATTTGCAACACTAATCTCAGATGCTCCACATGTTCGATCTCATCTCTTGAATAGACCAAGATGTCGTCAATGAACACAACTACGAACCGATCCAAATACGGTCTGAAGATCCGATTCATCAAATCCATAAATACCACAGGGGTATTAGTGAGCCCAAACGGCATCACTAAGAACTCGTAGTGACCATATCTCGTTTTGAAGGCAGTTTTGGGTATGTCCGAATCTCGGATTCAGAATCGTAATAGCCCGATCTCAAATCTATTTTTGAGAACACCGAGGTTCCTTCAGTTGATCGAACAAATCATCGATACGCAGAACGGATATTTGTTCTTTATTGTCACTTTATTGTCGACGATAGTCGATGCACAACCTCATGGTTCCGTCCTTCTTTTCACAAACAACACCGGTGCACCCTAAGGTGAAAAACTTGGTCGAGCGAAACCTCTATCCGTCAACTCTTGCAACCGAGCTTTCAACTCCTTCAACTCGGTTGGTGCCATACGATCACGGAGCTATCGAAATTGGCGTAGTCCTGTACAAGCTCAATACCAAACTCTACTTCCGAATAGGTGGTAAACCCGTAATTCTTCGAAAAACATCCGGTATTCACAAACCACCGCACGATTCGGTTTTAACTCCTTATCATCAAGTACATACGCAAGGTATGCTTCGCACCCTTTTCTTACATATTTCGGGCCAACATTGATGATATTACGCTTGGCAACCCCTTCAAGTCCGTAGACTCAATTCAATCATCTCGTTATTTGCGCACCTCAAATCAATAGTCTTGCTTTTGCAATTCACAACCGCATCATGCACGGTCAACCAATCTAAACTGAGTATAACATCAAATTCATCAAACGGCAAAAGCATCAGGTCCGCCGGAAAGTAGGACCCTCGGATTACTAGGGGACATTTCTTGCACACTTTGTCGACAAGCACGTATTGACCCAAAGGGTTTGACACTCGAATTACGAACTCAGTAGACGCAACAGGTAGAGTCTTACTGGATGCTAAGGTTTCACATACATATGAATGAGTAGAGCCAGGGTCAATCAACGCAATCACACTAGTATCAAAGAGAGTGAAAGTACCAAGATAACATCGGGGAGGATGCTTCCTCGTGCACGGATGGCATATGCCCTAGCAGAGTACGGTCTCGCACCAACAGCCGTATCGATGGCCCCTCTCTCGACTACCACCCCTACCTCCTGAAATTCTTGGTGGTCTACCTCTAGCTGTCATTCCACTAGGTCTTGCACCTTGCATCCTATTCTTCTCATCAAGCTCCATGCAATCTCTAATGAAGTGGTCCTTCGAACCGCATCCGTAACAAGCCCTATTGGTAGACTTACCCCAACATTCACCTATGTGTCTTCTCCCACATTGGGGGCATTCAGGTTTCTCTTGACGGTTATTGCCCACACTAGCTACCAAGTAGCTCGAGTCCGCCAATGGTCGTGCTCTAATGGAAATTCCCGAAGTCGTCTTCGATTTATTGGTGTCTTCCCTAAACTTCTTTACAGCCGAGAACGGAGCTTTACCCGTCGATCTTTTGCGATAGTCTCTAGCTTCAATTTCAGCCTTCTTCTTCTCCTTTCCAAGTTCCTCCGCCTTGCAGGCTCGTTCAACTAGTGTTACGAATTCTTTTATCTCCAAAATACCCACTAGTAGCTTTAGATCTTCATTCAATCCTTCTTCAAACCTCTTGCACATAGCAACCTCATCAGCCACACACTCCGAGCATACCGATCGAGTCTTACGAACTCATGTTCAGATTCGACATCACATCATACGGCCTTGCTTGAGTTCCAAGAATTCCTTACGCTTTTGATCGATGAACTGTTGACTAATATATTTCTTTTGAAACTCCGCTTGAAAGAAATCCCAAGTAACTCGCTCGTTTGGAACTATGGAAATCAAGGTCCTCCACCAATAGTAGGTGAGTCTCGCAACAAGGATATAGCGACTTTAGAAATTCATCGGTGTGCATGATAGTTCATCAAACACCGAATGGTGTTATCAAGCCAGAACTCGGCCTTTTCGGCATCATCAGTAACTATGGCCCTGAACTCTTCAGCCCCGCTTCCTAATCAAGTCTACAGGTGGCTTACTCAGCCTCACGTGGTCAAGAATCGATGGCATTACGGGCTCTTGGGGTGGATTATTCAAATTGGGAATTGTTGGACAGCCGGATTGGTTCGGGCATATTATGCGACCCACTCATTCATCATGGTAAAGAAGGCTTGTTTAGCCCCCTCACCTTGATTATTCGCTGATGACTGAGGTCCAACAGGCGGCGTCCCTTGTGCAGGAGCAGCCGCTACACTTTCAACGTCATCCACCAAGGTTCTCTCTACATCGGGATCCATTTACTAATCAAACAAAAATTTTAACCGTCAGAAGTCATCACACATTTAAACATTAACATTAAGGCATGTATAGCTAGACTCATACGTGCTATGGTAGTCCTAGAACCGACTAAACCATAGCTCTGATACCAATAAAATTGTAACACCCGAACCCGAGACCGTCACGAGTCGAACACGAGGTGTTGATGACTTCAAACCACTTATTGAGAATTTCCCGCACAAGCTGCCAATCTGTGTACTAGTCGCTTCAAAAATCATAACTTGAGTTTTACAACTCGAAAATCAATTTCGTGATTTTTCCCTGAAACTAGACTCATATGTACATCTACAGATTTTTTTCTAGAATTTTTGGTAGAGCCAATTAGTACAGTTTATTAGTTAAAGTCTCCCATGTTACAGGGGTCGACTACACTGACCTTCGTGCGTTACAACTGGAATAACTCCCTGTGTAGGGCTTAAATACTGATGCTGTTTGTTTCTATAGAAACTAGACTCAAAGATGAATTTATACATATATGGTATGACTCCTAAATATCTCTGGTTAATTTATAATGAATTTTCAAAGTTGGAACAGGGAATCCAGAAATGTTTCTGGCCCTGTCTCACGAAAACCCAAACATCTTTTAACGTACAACTCATATGACCGTTTCGCTTCTTCCATATGAAAATGGATTCATCAAGGTTCATTTACATAATTTATTCACTATTTAATTCCATTCCTACTATTTTTAGTGATTTTTGACATCCACGTCACTGTTGCTGCCAGCATCTATTTCTAGGGCAGACTTTCTCTAACACATAGTTTCTATGATTCAACCACCCCCTTTTTTTATATATAGTCCAAAATATAATCATGATGAACCATTCTAATGGCTGGTCGTTGCCAAACATTTCCGTACTTCTTAATGAGCATATACATACCAAATGATTATAACATTATGCTCAAAACATTTATAAGCCATTTTCGCATGGCTATTCAAAATATTTACATACCAAGCTCAAACAAACATAATAGCCTATACATGCGAAATGTACTCCAAGACCAACTACGAAGAAAATACCAAAAGTTGTTAACCGTGTGATGACTTCGATGATGGTCCCGAATACGCAAAAAGTCGAGTCCAAGAAACCTAAAATAGGTGACAAGCAAACACCAAGTGAGTATATAACTCAGTAAGTCATAAGCAATGCACTACCAATCATTAATAACATTATCGCAAGAGGAAACAAAATGGAACGAGGCTAATTACTCCATTCAAACCGAACTATACCATAGTTCCTTAGACCTTTCGACTCAATCACATACAAGTTACACATTCACATTCCATATACAAATCAATAGGATAATTGAAGCATCTCTATACACCATTTTGTTTTCGTCACAATCATACATCTACATGACCTTTCACTCAATCCACGATAATTCTTATGTACGTGACTTCAATTTACATTGTCATATAGGTTCAAACTTACCAAGTTCAACCCCAAATATAAACATAGCGCCTATTAGCCATGAACTCAAGGCTCTTACCCGATCCGCTGTCCGTGAACAACTCAATAGTGTCGCACACTCAGTGTCAATAGTGATTCAAAAGCATATAGTGAGTCCGCACACTTAGTGCTATATAATCAACTCGCACACTTAGTGCTATATGATCAAACTCGCACACTTAGTGCTGTACAAGTTTTAAACCCACACACTTAGTGCCATTCTCATGATCACAATTGTTTATACCCGCACACTTAGTGCCGAAATCAACAACTCAATACATCTCACCTCTTTTCCTTTCATTCAATACTTCCATCACCACATACACACATGTATATAAATTCATCATTCCTTTTGGCATAATTACATAGACATTATGTCTATTCAAATCAATACAAAATATATGCTTAGTGACTTACCTTGTGTTGGGTAAAAACAGTCCAAGTCAGCTACTCGATGACCTTCGTCTTTCCCTTGCTTGATTCTCCTTCTTTAACTCCTTGAGCTTAATCAATAAATCAACTAGTTTAACCATCTTCCTAAACATTCATAATTCAATTACACATGCATATGTATGTTTGTATATTCGGCAACCATCCTCACTTATTACCCATTTAGTCAACAATCCAAGCCAAGATAAGGCTTCAATATGGTTGCCTCTAACCGAATACATGCACACCAATCTACTTCATTTGGCCGAATATGCATGTCTATGTTGAGGCCAATTTTACACTTAATACTACACAAAAAAAAACAGCATACTTTTTACTAACTAACGCATTACATATTGTAGCTCAATACACATCTCTCATTTACTTCATAACCGAAACAACATCACAAGCAAATATACACCTTAAAATAGTATATGTGTCATACCAATTCATCATGTGCAAACATATATTCATGTAGGTGCAAGGGCCGAATCTCAAGTTGTTTATATCCAAATATAAACACATATCCAAAGCTCAAATCTTACCTACCATGCAACATGCATGAATCATACTCATGGATATACCATGACCGAATACATCACAACACTATAATTTTGGTCATGATTAAGCAAAGAACTTAATGTCTTACTCAAAAATACAAAAAAGAAAGTCCAAGAGCCATCAATCCACCATCACATGTATCATTATCAAGCTTGATATTTAGCATGCAATGGCATTAACACCACATTTACTTTGGCCGAATTTCATTCCCATGACATAGCAAAGATTTGAACCATGGCTACCAAGAACATCAAGCTAGCAACTAAAGACATCCATGAATCTCATGGCACAACCTCAAACATACCTTAATCTTGATGCAAGTATATCCAATCTCTTCCTAATCCTCTTCCAAAACAAACATGAAGCAAAATTCCTTCCTTCCTCTAGTACTTTCGGTCAAGAGAGAATGAAAAGATGGATGAACAATTTTTTTCTTTTTTTCTTCCACAATACACGGCAATGGGGGTTTCACACACACACATTTTCTTTTCTTTCTTTATTACCCATACTTATTTGTTTATTGTTTCTCCCTAATGCACCAACAAAACATGTTTCATGACATGTTTAGCCCATGATTCCTTGTCATGGCCGCCACTACAACTTGGGAGGGAATTTGACATGCAAGTCCTCCCTTTGACTACATGCACTATTAGGTCCTTATAGATTAGCCTTTCACTTTTCAAAAGTGTCACACAAGTCCTACTAACTGAATTCACATGCAATCGGCTAAATCGGAACTTGAAATTTTCACACATTCATAATTACATATTCTAGACAATAAATATTACATTCAAACATTTCGGTGACTCGGTTTAGCAGTCCCGAAACCACTTCCCGACTAGGGTCAATTTTGGGCTGTCACATCAGCGCTTTTCGATCATCCTCATGCTAAGCATGCTCGAGATGCCTTGTGGAGACATCTGGCCAATGAGGGTTAAGGATGATTCTTGGGCTGCAGTGCTGAGGAGACCAAAGTGTCAAGCCAACTGAGTAACATAGGGGCCAATGGAGATGACCCCCTTCCTATGCCGCTCCATCTGGTGCAGAATCGCAAGGGCGATGAAATAGGTAAGGTCAATGACATGCCCGTGCGATATGCACCATAAACAGTAGGCGTCGTGAGTGTTGACGACGCCAGTGCTCTCTCGCCATCCTATAATCGTGTGGGCCAAAATGGCATGTAGGTACCTCAGATATGGAGGGAGAGCCAATGACTTGGAGCGGCTAGGATTGTAGGTGGCCCCACCTAGTACTAGTGAGTCCCATCACCGTGAAGGAGAACGATGGACATGGCGGTTGAGAGCATGTAAGTCATTCTCCTCCTTGAATTCTTTCGTATATAAACCCAGCGCTGTACCAAATTTTGAGGCGCTGAGTTGGCAGACTAACCCGCCTGCGAAACTGGACCGTGCCGGGATCATCGTAGTTCGTCATTACAGTCTGAAGATGGAACATTGAGCATAGTTCCATCGTGATCTCGAGGTATGTTGGCTCAATGATCCCAAAGAACAGCTCCCAAAGGTCAGTGGTTAGGAGAGCCCGAATTGCTTTAGCCAACTGAACTTGTTCTACCACGACCCAGTCGATCCAGCGGCCCGCAATTACATGTCGGGCCCGGAGTATTTGGAATAGTTCTTCTTGGGGCTCGATGGGGAACTTTAAGAAAGGGTGACGAACTTCCGTGGTAGGACCCGAGGAAGATGACGCTCCCTTCCTTTTCTTTGAAGCAGGGACAACGGCTTTTTTTCCATGTGAAGACGACATTCTGAACCTGCAATCAAAACCATTACTTTGTTTTGATAAGTGGACGAGGAAGAATGTATTTAAATTCAAAAAGTCATAGATTATGACTAATACCTCAGCCATAACTATTATCACTTAACAATTCTAATCAAACTAATCCATTTTATAGCATACTTTTGTTGTAACACCCCGAACCCGAGACCATCGCCGGTGTCGGACACGAGGGGTTAACAAACCAAGTTCACTTGTTTTGCCCACCAATTTGACATTTCCAGTCAGGCTGGAAAACTGCGTCACCGTCGGCTTAAAAATCATATCTCGAGTTTCAAAACTCAGAAACTGGTTTCGTAAATTTTCCATGAATTTAGACTCATGTATCTATCCATGTATTTATTTCTAGAATTTTTTGTCGGGCCAATTGGTACAGTTTATTAGTTAAAGTCACCCATGTTACAGGGATTGACTGCTCTGACCTTCGCGTGTTACAACTTGAATATCTCACTGTACAGAACTTTAATACTGGTGCCGTTTGTTTCTAATGAAACTAGACTCAAAATTGAATCTGTACATATAAGGCATGACTCCTAATTCTTTCTGGATAATTTATAGAAAATTTTTAAAGTTGCGACAGGGGACCCAGAAACCGTTCTGGCCCTGTCTCACAATAGCTTTAATATCTCTTAACATGTAACTCCTATGACCATTTCGTTTCTTCCATATGAAAATAGACTCATCAAGGTTCATTTACATAGCTTATTCACTATTTAATACCATTCCTACAAATTTTGGTGATTTTTCACATTCACGTCACTGCAGCTGGCAGCATCTGTTTTTAAGGTAGGTCTTACCTATTTGGTAGTCTCCATGAACCAACTAGTCTTGCCATACATAGGTTCATATATGATCATTTTAACCATGCCAATGGCTGATCATGTGACCAACATTCCCATTTCCAATCCATGGTCACATCATGACACCAAATATATACATATACAAACCGCAAATATTCTAAGTCGATACTTCACTTTTACAAGCCATTTTCGCATGGCCGTACACAAATACATCACAACATATTTAACCAACAAGGGGTAGTCCTATACATGCCATTTCAAAGTTCAACCAAAAATTTATACCAAAATAGAGATGTTGATAGTGTGGATGACTTCGACTTTATTGATCCCGAATCCGATTGCTATCGAGCGAAATCTATAAAACAGAGAGCCAAAATAACGGGGTAAGCATTTTTATGCTTAGTAAGTCTCAAGGAATATAATCAACTCTAATTACAGCAATACATTCACATAGCCAAATGCGTCATTTCATTAATACACATTCTTACTTCACACTTCATCATTATATACTTTCACAAAGTATCAATCAATTCAATAACTGAAATTCATTAGTCGATTGAGCGAATGTTGCTCAAACATGTCGACTTTCCAATGCACATATAAACGTACCTTATTCTTTGGGCTTCTCGAGTGTACTAATTGAATTTATTACAGCAACCAACACTCACCTCCAGCCCAAGATTCTTCGGAATATAACCGGATATAAGCATGTGCACAAATGCCTTCGGGTCTTAGCCCGGATAGAATGACTCGCACGAATGCCTTCGGGTCTTAGCCCGGATATAGCCGCTAGCACAATTGCCTTCGGGTCTTAACCCGGATATAATTTCCAGCATAATTGTCTTCGGGGCTTAGCCCGGATATCATTCAATTTCTCATGCACACATACATCAATAATCATTGGACATACATATTTCATTTTCGTTACTAAGGCTCAAACACAATTATAATCATTAGCATAATCGCCTTCGGGACTTAGCCCGGGTAGAATTCGAATACCCATACACACATAAATCAATAATCAATACATCCATATTTCATTCCACATAATTCAATTAAGGTCACTTCTTGAGGACTTACCTCGGATGTTGTCGAACGGCTTTTACGGCTATTCGATCACTTTTTCCTTCCCCTTGTCCAATTGTGGCCCTCTTAGCTCTTGAGCTAATTCAAACAAATTCAATCTATTATAACCTCATTGTGCTAGCTTATGGCGAATATGACAAGGAGTTTAAATGGTCATATGGCCACTCTTTAGCTTGAATACACAATGGTCATGCACATTTTATACTACATCAAGCAATTCAATACAATTTATTCGAGCATCAAGGAAAAGCTAAGGCCTTCAATAGGCTACCCAAGGCCAATATTCATGTACATGTTGAGGCCAATTATGCACTTAATACCTCACAAAAACAGCATGCATTTTACTAGTTAATGCTTTGCATATTGTTGCTCAAAACTTATAATATAGCATCGAGCACTCATATGTGTGCTAGGTCGAATGTGCTTGCAATTTCACATTCATTCTTCAACATCTTCTTCTTTAAACAAACATATTCATCACTTAGTTCATAACCAAACATCATGTGCAAACATATATATACATATATGAGCATGGCGAATTTCAAGGTGTCCATAGCCATCCAAAACACAAATTTTAACTAACATGCAAGAAGCATGAACCATGCTTATGAATGCATCATGGCGAATATGACAATCATGCTCCTTTTCAACTTCAATCATGATTAAACAAAAGAAAACTCAAAATTTTACTCAAGAGTAGACAATCCATCATTGCATGCATCATTATCAAGCTTTACACTTAGCATGCAATGGCTTTATCACCATAACAACTTTGGCCAAATACCATTTCCATGGCATAACAAGGATTTGAGCCATGGCTAACATGCACATCAAGTTAGCAACCAAAACATGCATGAAACTCCTAACACAACCTCATACATACCTTAATCTTGATGCAAACTTAGCCAAATCTCCTTCTAGATCTCTTCCAACCCAAGCATGAAGCAAAAGTCCTCCCCTTTTCCTTAGTATTTTCGGCCAAGAAGTGAAAATGGATGAACACAACAAAATTTTTTCTTCCTTCTTTCTCAACTCACGGCAAGGGGCATCCAAGCTCATCTTTCTTTTTTTTTTTCATTTTTATGCTTATTTTTATTATAATACTTCCTACATGACTCACTAGCCAAACATGTTGGAAACATGTTTTCCCTTGCCCATCATGCCCACCTTGGCATTTGACATGCCCATCAAATTTGGGGAATTTGACATGCAAGGACAACATTTTCCTAGTGTGCATCAATAGGCCTCTTCAACATTTGCCTATCTCATTTCTAAGTTTTCTCACACAAGTCCTTTCTAGTGAAATTCACCTTTATAACACTAAATCAATCATCATAAAATGTCATACATGAGCACGCACATATTATAGGTATCAAAATAAATTTTTAATTATTTTTATGCTTCGGTTTTGTGGTCCCGAAACCACATTCCGACTAGGGTCAATTTTGGGCTGTCACATTTGTGGCATTGCATGATAATAGCATGAATAATAATAATAAATTGGCAAACAATAAGAAGCATTTGAAAAGTATGAGGATTGAGTTAGAATATTTGAAAAAGGCATAAGTATTCCACCTATCCTAACCATGAATATTTTACTTTTAACTAATCAAATGGAGTAAAGAAATCTTGTAATGAAAAAAAAAAAAAACTTGAACATGAAAAAAAATGAAAATTATTCTAGATTATGACATTTAAAAGTATGAAAATAACATAAAAACTTGCATATTATTATGATAAAAATCCTTAGAAATAATTAAAATAGACAAGAAAGAAGTAAACAAATGCTAGGAAGGGAGGATTGAGAGTCCAAAATAGAGTTGGGGGCAGCGCATGGGCGTGACAGGGTGGCCGTGGGGAATTGCAGCGGCTAGGGTTAAGGTTTTTTTTGAGTGGGGAAGACAATGAATAGTGCAGCGTATTTATAGATTTTGGGGCACACGGCCAGGTAACATGCCTGTGTTCCCCAATTTCGGCCCGTGTGATTCACGAATTTTGAATTTGGGCGCGTCTGACATTTAGTCCATGCCTGTGTTCCTTAAGCGTGTGGGTGCACACGGCCGTGTCACACAGCTGTGTCTGTCGTTGTTCGCTTCTCCCACGCCCGTGTATGAAGACCCACGCCTGTGTCAATCTAATAGGTTCGACCGCGGGTGATAGACACGGGCGTGTCGCACACCCGTGCTGATTTAACAGGTTCGCCCATGGTTCTTCCACATGGGCGTGTCGCACGCCCGTGTTGTTTTGGTAGGCTCGACCACGACCATGTCGCATGACTGTGGCGTTTTATCGTAGCCCGTGTTTGGGGAAATCTTTGCCTTATTTTCACACGGCGCTAAGCACGCCCGTATGCTTGGCCGTATCTCTATGGAAAGCCTATATTCAAGAGCTCTGTTAGTAAGTTAGGTGTTGAAGACTAAATTTTAAAGAAGTTAATACAGTTAGTGCTCGAGTTGCTTCCCGAGAAGTGCTTATTTATAGTCTAAGCTTGATTTACCTCTACATTGAATGATCATGGTGGTTTGAGAAGTTTATACTCCTCATTCCTGCTATCAATCTCGGCAAAATAAGGTTTTAAACGAGTGTTGTTTACCTTAAAAGTGCCGAACTTGGGATGACTCACCTCGACCGTACCGAATTGGAAAATGCTAAGTACCGTAAGAGGGATTTCTTCATTCGGTGTGGTAGCGACAAAGTGGGGATCTGCGGCATCTAAAAAGACTCTATCTCCAACCTTAAGTTGATTTGGAAAGGTATTAAGCTCGTTCTGTCGTAGATTCAGTTTGTTGGGTGTTCTCGGTTTATGCGTCCACCGTTCATCTAGCTCTTTGATTTGTAGCCTTTGATCTTCTTGAATACGTCCTCTACTATTGCTTGAGAATGGCTCATGCACTACCTTCAGACTCATTTCCTGCAAAGAAGGTTGCACTATATTGTCAGTTTTAGTAGAATGGTTTAGACAATCACCTTCAATTTCCAATGTGTTGTTGGAATTGCGAGCTTGAAGGCTGATTGTTTCGTCTCCCTCATGGAGTGTGAGTTCACCAGTGCCAACATCAATAATTATTTTAGTAGTTGCTAAAAAGGGCCTTCCTAGAATTAAAGGAGTGTTGCTATCCTCCTCTATGTCTAGAACAATGAAGTCAACGGGAAATATAAATTTATCGATTTTAACTAGCACATCTTCAATAATACCCCTAGGGAATCTTATAGTTTTATCTACTAATTGAATGCTCATCCTAGTCTGTTTGGGTTTCCTGAGAGCTAGTTGCTTAAACATTTTGTAAGGCATGACGTTGATACTTGCCCCTAAATCAGCTAATGCATTATTAACATCTAAACT